>NC_134562.1:5218494-5435098 GCF_025594145.1 Primulina tabacum | reverse complement strand
AAAATTCCTACTGGTAGCAGTTGATTATTTTTCAAAGTGGGTGGAAGCAGAGCCTTTGGCAAGAATCACTGAGAACGACGTCCTGAAATTCTTGTGAAGAGTATAGTATGCAGGTACGGGATACTAGGAGGCTGATATCCGATAGGGAGACAGTTCCAAGGGGCCAAAATCGAAGCTTGGTGTAAAGAGATGAAGATCCAACAAGTCTTTACCTCTGTAGCTTACCCTCAGAGTAATGGCCAGGTGGAGGTGACTAATCGGACGCTGGTACAGGGTTTGAAAGTTCGACTGGGCAAGGCCAAAGGCAATTGGGTGGATGAGCTACCAAGTGTCTTATGGGCATACCGACCACTCCGAGAGAGGGAACCAAAGAAACTCCTTTCAGTTTGGTCTACGGTAATGAAGCAGTGCTCCCGGCTGAGATCGGGTTGGAATCGGCAAGGGTGATGTTTTATGACGAGGACAATGGGGCGAGACGCGCTACTGACCTTGATCTTTTGGAAGGAAAGAGGGAGGCTGCCAACATTCAATTGGAAGCTTATAAAAACCGCATTGCACAGTCTTATATCGGAGAGTCGTGCAAAAAAACTTTCAGGTGGGTGATTTGGTCCTGAGGAAGGTGCCAGAAGAGCAGAGGGGAAAATTGGACCCAAAGTGGGAGGGTCCCTTCAAGGTGGTCGAGAGGTTGAGCTCTGGAGCCTATTACTTAGAGAATGCGCAAGGCAAAGCTTTGAAGAGGCCTTGGAATGCTTATCACATTAGGAAGTATTATTCTTGATTCTGTCATTGATGTATTTTATTTCCTGAATTTTCTTGTGTAATCCATCGAAATTCAATAAAATCAAGTTCTTCCTTTTATTTCAGGAATGCTGTGGTATCGTGAGAGTGATAACATGATTTTATTTTCCTACTAAGGTTTCGCCTAGTAGAGGAACAGCGTGAAAAATTTTATATTCCTACTAAGGCATCGCTTAGTAGAGGAGCAACGTGGAAAATTTTATTTTCCTACTAAGGCATCGCCTAGTAGAGGAGCAGAGTGTGGAGGTGGTACATTTCTATTTTCCTGCTAAGGTGTCACCTAGCAGAGGAGTTAGAGGGTGATGGTGTTGATTTTTATTTTCCTGCTAAGGTATGACCTAGCAGAGGAGTTAGAGGGTGATGGTGTTGGCTTTTATTTTCCTGCTAAGGTGTCACCTAGCAGAGGAGTTAGAGGGTGATGGTGTTGATTTCTATTTTCCTGCTAAGGTGTCACCTAGCAGAGGAGTTAGAGGGTGGAGATGGTGAACTTCTATTTTCCTGCTAAGGTGCACCTAGCAGAGGAGTTAGAGGGGGGGTGGTGATTTTTATTTTCCTGCTAAGGTGTCACCTAGCAGAGGAGTTAGAGGGTGATGGTGTTGATTTTTATTTTCCTGCTAAGGCATCGCCTAGTAGAGGAGTAGAGGGTGATGTTTCATTTCTATTTTCCTGTTAAGGCATCGCCTAGTAGAGTAGAGGGTGATGGTGTGATTTTATTTTCCTGCTAAGGTTATGACCTAGGAGAGGAGTTAGAGGGTGATGGTGTTGATTTCTATTTCCTGCTAAGGTATCGCCTAGTAGAGGAGTAAGGGTGATGGTGTTGATTTTATTTTCCTGCTAAGGTATGACCTAGCAGAGGAGTTAGAGGGTGTGGTGTTGATTTTATTTTCCTGCTAAGGTGTCACCTGGCAGAGGAGTTAGAGGGTGATGGTGTTGATTTCTATTTTCCTGCTAAGGTGTCACCTAGCAGAGGAGTTAGAGGGTGGAGATGGTGAACTTCTATTTTCCTTCTAAGGTGTCACCTAGCAGAGGAGTTAGAGGGGGGAGGGGTTGATTTTATTTTCCTGCTAAGGTATGAACTAGCAGAGGAATTAGAGGGTGATGTGTTGATTTCTATTTTCCTACTAAGTGTCACCTAGCAGAGGAGTTAGAGGGTGATGGTGTTGATTTCTATTTTCCTGCTAAGGCATCGCCTAGCAGAGGAGTTAGAGGGTGGAGATGGTGAATTTCTATTTTCCCTGTCACCGAGCAGAGGATTAGCAGGGGAAGATGGCTGATTTTTATTTTCCTGCTAAGGTATGATCTAGCAGAGGAGTTAGAGGGTGATGATTTTATTGCCCTAACAGGTTAATAGTATGAGAGACAAACTCGTGAGAAGCAGTAAATTCAAATGCCAAAATACTCAAGGTTGCATTAATAAAACGAGTTCGTACATGTCAAAAGTGCGCAAAAGGAAATAACCAAATGTAAACGTCCCAAGAAAGTCGCATAATCCTATGGAAAATAAAACAATGCAGAAAATAACATAAATAAAGGGGCTCAATCTAGGAATCGGAGGGGGAGACTCGATATGAAGCCCTCGAAGTCGATAAAGTCCAGTAGGGGCGCCTGTCGGAGGATAGCCCTGAGCATGGAAAAGGCCGACTGCACCCTCGAAACCCACCCCCAGGTAGTGAAAAGCTTTCGGGCCACAGATCTCGACAAATTCTTCGGATTTGAGAAATTCTTCTTTGAAGGAGGAGGCTTCTGGCAACATGTCGTGCCTTGGCGTCTTTAAGCTCAGCCTGTGAGTTCTTAATTTCTTCTTCAGCTTCTTGATCTCTTTAGCTTGATCCTCTATCAGCCGCTGAGACTCCTGCTTCTGTTTTGAGAGCTCGCCGCACTGGATCTGGGACTCCGACAATTGAGCTTGGGACTCCGACAATTGAGCTTGGGACTCCGAAAGCTCCTCGGCATGCGACACTTTCATCTCATCAATAGTAGCCTGGAGCTGTTCGCGGAGAGCCTGAACCTCGCGTAATTCTTGACAAGAGTCAGATCGAGCGGCGTTGAGCGCGCTCAGCCAACTCACCCGCGTACATCATGCCTTGCATAAGTAGACAAGGGTGAAAAGACGATAAGAGATCAAATGTATATTAAACATCAATCTAAAGGTTATAGGAGAAGTATACCTCGATGACACTGCTGCATGTCCGGCGGAGGAGGTCTGACCACCCAGTGAACCCATGAACGCTGCATCGGCGTCGGAAGGAAAGCTGATACATTATCTTCTGAGCCAGAGGAGTAGGACCCCGCCCCACGATGGCCGAATCCGAAGTGTATAGAGGATGCACCGCCGATGCCGAAGGGAGGCCCCTCATCGGGCTCGGACCCCTCTGGAGAAGAGACCGATGCGACAGAAATCTCAGAAATCTTGCGCTTGCCATGCTGAGGGGCTGACGGGCTAAGATCAGTGGATGCATTTTGCTTACCAGACGGAGGAGGGGACTTGGCGCGAGGAGGTGGCGAGGAGGCTCGCTCTGAGGCGGAGGAGGAGGAGCCTGCTTTCTTCTTCTTCGCAGCAGTAGGGGAGCTAGCAGGCTTCTTCGCGGTAGTAGAACAGGAACCTGTTTCTTTTTCTCAGCAGCAGAACAATCTCCCTTTGGGCCCATCGTGACTGCCGGGTAATGGATTTCTGGGAAAGCTGATGAAGAACCCCCGGCCTTTGTCTTGGAAAGTTCATGGAGAAATAGGGCGTTCATGACTCTAGTACCTGCAAGCAGAGGCAAGGAACCAAATGAGAATTTTATCAAGTAACATAATAAATAAAAGAAAAACAAGAAGTATGGACAGATGAGAATATCTACCAGCATTCTCCTTCAGCTTAATTTTAGCGGGACTTAACCCGGCATGACATAGGAGATCCTCAGATAGAAGTTGGGAATGTTAAAGCATCGATCTCCTAGTACACTCATAATGTGCAGGTACTCCTCATCTTTCTTATAACTCTTGGAAAGTTTGGGTTTAGTGAAGACAGGGTACCAATCGGTAAAGCAAGTCAATTCTTTGGGTGGCTGTACAAAGAAGAAGTATTTTTTCCAGTCCTTCACATGACTGGGGCCCCATCGAACAGTTTGTGGCTAGACCGAGAGGTTACATAGAAAGGTCCATCTTTTGACCTGGACAAAACTAAGAAGTAGGAAAAAGTGGTGCAATTCAAAGGGAGGCCTAAAGCTCTGAATAACACAGTGAAACAGCTTATCAAACGGAAGGCATTAGGCGTGAGTAAACCTAAGTGCACCTGATAGTACTTGCTTAATTCTTGAAAGAAATCACACAGGGGGAAACGAAGGACGACATCAAAATGATGCTGAAAAAATGTATAATAGCCCTTGGGGGCTAGATAAGGTCGGTCCTTTGGGCCAGGAATGATGATCTGGTGGGAGGAAGGAATGTGCCACAGAGTCCTAATTTTCGACTCACTACCAGGAGGAATGTGGGATGACAAGTGACCATACCATAAGTTATCTGCCTCAGATATGTTCATTTGTTGGGTCACGTGACGAACTTCCTTACCCGGACGACTATGAGCGGTGACTTCCTCCTCAGGAGGATCAAGGGTAAAATTAGGATCAGCTAAGGAAGTCCTACCCTGGCTAGAATCGCTGGACCTGCTAGACCTGCTAGACTTGCTGGACTCGCTAGACTCGCTAAACCTCTCAGAACCACTCGAAGAACTAGACTCGGAATCGGAATCGGAAGAAGACATAAGTGCTAAGGATAATCAAACAGGAAGAGGAGGGAAGTGACCCGGATGAGGCAGGGGAAAATACTCAAAACAATAGAATCGCAAGGATGGCCGAGCGAGGTGCGTTACGGCACGTGAGGGCTGGCGCGCAAGGGCGACGGGCGAGCTGGGGCTCGGGTGATGGGCGAACGTATGACGCTCGGGCGAGCGTGGCACGACGTGGGCAAGCACGCGGCGGAGGGCGAGGGTGAGCGTGGCGCTGTCGTTGGGAGAGCGTGTGCGCTGGCGAGCATGCGCGCTGGGCGCTCGGCGAAGGCGATGCGCGGCGGGGGCGCGATGGTGAGGCGTGCTGAGGGCTCGGGCGAGCAGGCGTTGGGCGAGCTGGGGGCGCTGGGCGAGCGTGGGCGATCGGGCTGTGCGGGGGCGCTCGGGCGAGCGTGGGGCGATCGGGCGAACGTGGGTGCTCGGACGCTCGGGCGAACTTGGCGGTGTACGGGCGAGCGTCGGTGCTCGGGTGCTCAGACGCGGGGGCGGGCGTGGCGATGCGCGGGCGAGCGTAGGGATGCTCGGGCGAGCGTGGATGCTGGACGCTCGGGCGAGCAGGCGTTCGGCGAGCTGGGGCGCTGGGGCGGCGTGGGCGATCGGGCTGTGCGGGGGGGCGCTACGACGAGCGTGGGCGATCGGGCGACCGTGGGTGCCGCGGACGTCTTGGGGGCGAACGTGGCGTGTACGGGCGAGCGTCGGTGCTCGGTGCTCAGACGCGGGGGGGCGGGCGTGGCGATGCGCGGGCGAACGTAGGGATGCTCGGGCGAGCGTGGATGCTTGGACGCTCGGGCGAGCAAGCGTTGGGCGAGCTGGGGGCGCTGGGCGAGCGTGGGGCATCATGCTGTGCGTGGGGGCGCTCGGGGCGAGCGTGGGCGATCGGGCGACCGTAGGGTGCTCGAGACGCTGGGGCGAACGTGGCGGTGTACGGGCGAGCTTCTGTGCTCGGTGCTCAGACGCGGGGGCGGGCGTGGTGATGCTACGGACGAGCGTGGATGCTTGGACGCTCGGGCGAGCGTGGCGGTGCGCGGGCGAGCGTGGCGGTGCGCGGGCGAGCACAGGGATGCTCAGGTACTCGGACGCTTGGGCGTGGCGTGGCGTGGCGCGCTTGGGCGAGCAGACCTGCAGGGGCTGGGCGAGCTCGCGTTGGGGCTAGCGCGCAGATGGTGAGGGCTGGCTTGGCGAGGCGCGCAAGCGAGGCAATGGCTTGCGGCTCGACGAGGACAGCGCGGCGAGCCGGCGTGTGTGCTGGGGCGCGAGCCGGTGTGGGTGCGAGGGCAGAGAAAATTTTGCAGGGAGAAGTGAGGATTGGAGTGCGGAAGGAGCCTATATTTATAGGGGGAGCACAAATCTTACCAAGATTGTGATTTGATTTGATATCTTTTTTCCTTTTAGAGCAGGATTGCGATTTGATTTGTTTCCAAATCTTGGGAGACTGGAGAACGGTAGGAAAAATGCACGGCATCACCCTTGCGGGTGCTTATTTCTGAAAAAGTTATGGGGGCGTTGCCCCCAGACCCCCACGACCTGACCGGGCAGGTCGATCCCCGTAATTTTCGCAGCGGCAAGCATCGTTCGTTAACGACAAACGAAATAAATTTTTCTGTTACGGTACGTCCTCGTCGCCGATAAACCAAGGACAACACAACTAATCGAACTTTGAACCTACGATTCAGTTCGACTCGGGAGGGGGAGACTTGTGATACCCCATAGATGGGTCTAGCCCAGATGGAAGACTTGGATGGGCCCACAACTCTTGGCTCATCCCTAGCCCAAGTGGAAAACAAGCCCACCAAGGGCCCATGTATTCTCCTATAAATACCAGGTTTGATTGTTCAGTTAAGCTATTCACTATATTGTTTTCAGCAGCGCCCTTAGCTGCTCCCCCCATATATCCTCAGTCTCTGACTTGAGCGTCGGAGGGGCTACGCCAGGATACTCTCCTGGCCCCCTCCTAACGGTCTTATTTGTGATTTCAGGCCCAGGATAATTTTGAAGCCCGTGTCTGGATTAGTGACGCTTGCGTGGATCGGACCCTAAATTTCCCGTGAGTATCAGAAAAGATTGCACGCACTACTCATCCCATGGAAAATTACATCCACCTTCCCTGTTATAATGGAAACAAAAATAAGAATTGTTCTCCGGCTGATTTATCATATTCGTTTCTCCAAGATGTGCAAAAAAAAGAAGTAATAATCGGATTTTCTATTCTTCTCGTATGCTTGGCATGAAATTATCGTGCATAATGGTGCCATGCATACAATTGTAACTTGAAGATTTATTTCAAGTAGATCACATTATTGTTTGTTTGCTCAAAAAAAAATTTCCCATAAAAAAAGGGATAACTCTAATAAGAATAAGAATAAGAATAAGAAACACCAAGTTCATTTATTGTAAAGAGAGAGAGAGAGCACAATATCACTCTCGTACAATATTATAAAGATATTACAGCTAAGGAAGACTAGGCTACCTGATGAGGATTCCTGTCTATAATTGACTGCTCCTTGAATTTCACTTTACAGGAGTAACCGGGGAGATTTCATCCTATCTTGTGGGGTACTGCTCTCATGAGAAGATCAAAGGTCCAGTTTTAACCACATATACATGGGGTACACCAATTTATACATGGGTCCACCAATTTTTTTAAAATCAATGGCCCAGATCCTGTAGGGGCAATAGCATCGACCAAACCGGAGTAACCGTGATTCCCTTGTATCCGCATTGTACCATACTGGTCACAACATAGTTTGCCCAATATGAGGTTGTAAATTGATGTCGTTACTTGTCATTACAAGCCTATATGATTGAAGGAAATTTAAAAAATGAGCAATAAAATATTTTGCAAACAATACCTTAGCTTGCTCCACTGGAAGACTTCCCCATCATCAAATTCCAAAGTTAAAATTCCAACCGGATCAAGCCGAATGGAGCGACACCAAAATTTACTTTTCAGATTACTATCGCCGTAAAACCTCCAGCCTGTACCATCGCAATGACACGCTACAATCATAGGATGGTGACTCACCTGATCCAAATTAAACAGCATCACCTGATCAATACACTAAGATTTATTACTAATTTCTATATTGATACTCCCATAAAAGCCCCCGATCATGGACGACCTAGGATATTAAATGGATTCCCAAACAGAGTCAATATGCAGAGTGATTTCTTCAGCAGCCGAGTAGGGAGATGCCCGGGCTCTACTCCCCGGGCAACCAGAAGCCTGGGCTCTCATGTAAACTCCCGGATGATATCTACCTGAGCTACCTCGAGAAACGCACCACACTTGAGTGTATTGATATGAGCAATCTTATCTGTCAGAACAACATGTCTTTGGCGTGTTATATAAGTCATCAGGCAGTATAGACAATCGACTTGCCATACTTAGCAAGTAGGCTCTGAAAACAAGACACCTGCCACATTTTCTCCTATAAATAGCAGGTACGTTTCTCATTTATAGATTTTGAAATCTTTGAACTCTCAATCAAACACATATATTCTCACTTATATTGCTTGTGTTCTTCATTATTCAACCTGTTGACTTCATCATCGGAGTGGCTACGCCGGACACTCCTCCGACGCTCATTCACGAGTTCCTTTCTTGTTTGCAGGTATTATCGAGGCCATTACCTTCAATCAATTTCCTAAACACTTAATCACTTTCATTATCCAGTAAATTGCTCACTTATATCATACCCGATTCACATGGATATCATCATACATACTAATTACTTTGCCACCAGTCAAGACTTCTGAACTCGACCAGGAAACTTGTACCAATCATTTCATATTTAAATTAAAAGGATTATTCACCACATTACATGATAAAAGGAAACCTTGCCCCATCCCACTTCTCGTCATTTCCTAGTTTTTGCTTTCCATTATTCCTCAACGAGTTTGAGACCAGATCATTAGGATTACACTGCCCACATGTTTAAATAACCATTCAGCATGCATCACCAGATCATTAGGATAACACTGCCCAAAGTTTTAAATAAGCATTCAGCATCTGATGCACTTGCTGAAAAATAGTTAGTGCTTTTGCCATAAGAGCTAAGATAGCTTAAAAACTAAACATTTTTTACGAATCAAAACAAAATATAATTACTATTATGCAATATAATGTTGAAAATGAAACAATTGCATTTGGGTCATAAAATCAAGAAAATCATCTTCCTTCCTACCCTCTCCCAAACAAATATTATTTTCAAAACTATTCTAGACACAAAGTTTACAGGATAGCACTTCACTAAAATGCCAACATATATTTGAAATTTGAACGAAGTGGACAAGAGTTTGTTCGAGGTAATGATAATAAGACCTAATAAGACCTTCTCCGAGAAAAAAACGTAGGCCTTTATCTAGGTAATCAGCTTCATATGTCTCCCCTAACCAGTGGCGGAGCCAGGATTTGAAATCTACCCGGGCTAAATATTTTTAACAAAAACAAAATAATCCATTACAATTAAAATCATAACTATGATACCTATGTTGGATAAATGAAAAATGAAGAGTTGTTGAATAAAAAAGGGAGTGAGAGTTATCCCACATGGAGAAAATAGCCAAATGAAGTCTTCATTATAAACTCCAAGTTTGAATAGGGGTTTGGGCCACAAGAGGTACCAGAAGTTTTTAGAAGGGGGAAGACGCTAATAAGCTGTGTCTTGGTGAAACACACGCGCGCGCTCGGCTCGGCCCGGCCCGGTTCGATGCGGTGCGGTCTTTGACAAGCATTATTCTTTTTGGAACAAGTTTATTTGAAGAATAAATTTTGTTAGCTAAATGATGCATTCGGAACAGAGACAGTCGTGCGGGTGCGCCACATCCCGCGCGGATGCCCGCATACTGGATTCGAAACAGAATAAGGCACGCGGCCGTGCGCGCAGCGCGCAAAGACAGTACCTTGCGCGCGCTGCGCTGTTTCAGAAAAACATGCGCGTCCCTTGGTTTCAAAGCATATGTTCTTGGCTTCTTTTGCATCAAACAATGTGTTCTTTGGCTAGAATTGTGGCTCTTCAATGCATCCGATCTGGAAAGACATGTCCTTTCAACACATCCAATGATCACTTATAAATAGTCCTCACATACATCACAATAAAGGTTCGAAAATTACATGTCATATTGCTGCATTCATTGCTTCTTCTAATACTTGAAAGCTCCTGCATATTCTGTTCGCTGTTTCGAGACTTGTAGTGCTGCAATTCTCGAAGTGAAGTCGTTATTGTAACGTACCGTACTTTTACTACTCAAAATTTGCGGAAAATTAAAAATTTTCTTACATAAACGTGAACATTCAAATTCGATAAAAGAAATAAACTGTACGTCTCACAAGTTGTTGCAACAAAAGATTTGAAAGTTAAAGTTTGACAAAAGTAATAAATGTTTTCATGAAACTTAAAACATGGCGGTCCTCGGGTTAGCCTCCCGCTCAGTCCAAGCCTGCTCCTTGGTCCCCACCTCCAGCCTCCTCATAAACATCTTCACCTGCATCGATCACGTCTAGTGAGTCTAAAGACTCAACACGTATAAACTGAAAGTAACAAGTACTACATAATAAAATCACATGCAACTTTAAAATAGGACATACATACTTAAAACTTGAACTTGCATAACAAAACCTGAACATACGTACATACATACTTAGACGTGCCATCAACAAAAACTTTTCTTAAACATGCTTGCATACTTGAGCATACTTGAACATACATAACTTCATCATTTTGCGTAGAGGCATGTTTCAAAGCAAGTGACCCATAACATAATCGCCTGATCAGACTAAACCACAGTACTGGGCTGACATGAAAGATTCACTGCCACATACATGAGATCCCCGTTCATAATTTAACGGGGTGGGTTGGTCCCCGTTCATGATTTAACGCTTTCCAACCCCATACATAAATTGGTCACAAGACATTTAGCATACCTCAAAAACTTGAAAATATTTTCTTTGCACGTCGAACATACTTACTTGGCGTTGAGAGGTTCGTTGGATTTCACATGGGGCCGCTGCTGCACCTACTAACATGAATTTACATTCTTAACTTGCATAACGTAGACGTAGGTATTCGTGCTCACCCCGAATTCAATAAATAACTTAATGACATTCTAAAATACTCGTGACTTAACCTCATTTAAATCGTCGTACTAAACCCAGACATGAAACTCCAAAGCAAACAATCAATTTTTCCCAAAGTCATGAAGTACACGGATCCTGTGCCTGGGTCCGTGTAGGTGTGCAAAAGAGATACCAAAAAGAAAGAAGGGCACGGACCCCGTGCCAGGGTCCGTGTATGATTGCAAAATTGACACCGAGAGAGAAACAAAGGCACGGACCTCGTGCCCTAGTCCGTGTGGGGGTCCGTGTCGGCTCGCAAGGATGACACCAAGAAGAAAACGAAGGCACGGACCCCGTGTAAGGGTCCGTGTACGGGTTCGTGTACCCTCGCTGGACGAAAACTCACGAACTTTTGTACATGCAATGCTTATCATCCTAGACTCGATTGTACGGACAATGAACCGACACCCCGAGACCCATCCTAGCATGCCATAACATCGAACCAAATTCGTACAAACACCCAAAGCAACGGCGTCCACCCTACGACACATACAATTCAAAAACATGGCAATTGACACCAAATCGTTTCCTACGACTTCTAATGTACTCGAGTGCCTATCGACACTAACCGACATATCAAATAACAACCCAATATCATACTAAGCATACCTATACGTAGCAACGATCACCCGTCGATCCCCAACGAAGCCTGCAACAATAAAATCTCAAGAACACATCAATACATAATTTTTCTAAGAAATGTAGTTTGAGAAGTCCCACGAAAAACATCATAACTCACTCGATTTTTATTTAAATATTTCGAATTTACTGTAAAATCGAAGGTATCGAAAAATTCTACAATTTTTGTGTTGAAATTTTTCTCAGACCGAAAAATCGCAGTATTTAAAAAAACAGTAAAAACAAGTTTTCAGATCCAGAAATTATTTCAAAACTGATCCAAACTATTTTCCGCTCAAACAACGAACGTCATACATGAATTTTTACGCATAAAAATAACACAACACATAATATGACGAGATCGATGCAGAAATAACAGAATATACGTGCCTTTGATGATTAAAAATACCGATACGACGACATCGACGCGGGAAAAGATGCGAGGTTGATCCGTGACGCTTGTGGGACGGTTTTCTTGCAATAAAATTCACCGAAAACTTGTTGAAAAATCAGATGGAAGAGGCGGCGGCTGTTCTTGCTAGGAACCCTAGGTTTTCTCTTCTCAAAATAATAAAAATCTGAATGGTGATAGTGTGTGTGTGTGTGTTTTGCCGATTTTTAGTGTGTGTAAAAGTGTGTGTGTGCATGTGATTGTGTGTGTAGATTTAATTAGGAGTATTTAGTGCTAACATAACTAATACAAATGCTAATTAAAAAGGCTAACCCACACTAATTTTAAACACACTCTTTAATTAAAATAAAACACAAAAATGCTAATTTTAAAAGTTTTAGACTCTTAAATCACTAAATACATACATTAGGCTTTAGTTCTAAAACTTGATGACTTATTTTAAATGCCCAATCCTCAACTTAAAAATAAATAGCACATTTTAAAATTACCAAAAATCGTCCCCGGTCTCTTCTCCTCGATCCCGCATCGAATAATCGCCTGAAACATGAAACTCAAAAGAATATTTTTAAAGTGCATCACAAAAACGTAAATAATTTAAGATAATGACTTTAAATAAATCATGCACCACTGAGACTCATTTTAAACTTAAATAAAATATTTAACAATTAAATAAATGCATGGGTGATGAAACTTAAAATTAATAATTTATTATATGTTAAAACCTGTATTTTAAAATTTAAGTTTCATTAAAATTATAAAATTACGTTATTTTAGTATTGTTTGTTTATATTTAATTGTCTTACTAAATATGTTTTATTTTCAGGTTTTCTACGTGTTGGTAAAATAATGATAACTCAAGCTAAAAAATTCAAATGGAGGTGACTCAAACATGTTTGGAATCCCTGAGAAATTATCTACAACTTTGCAGAAGACATGATTGCCTAAAAAGTTCATTAAGATGATCAAATTGTGCAAATATCAAAAGGAGGACAAATTTACTTTTACTATGACCAGCATATAGTAAAAAAATCATAAATATTTTAATATTTAACCAAATGAGGTGAACCAAGTGGTCAAATTCATCTACAGACAATTCCCCACATGTTTGCCGTTTTGAGCAGAGTCAAATTCGTTGATTAAAGTTGTGGAACAAAGCATTGAAAGAAGGGACATAGAATTGAACTTGGAGGAGACAAAGAATACTATTGCAACTACATGGCATTAATAAAAATTTTGACCATTTCGCTCATTTGGCCTATAAATAGAGGCCTTGTGCTAGCTTGAGAATCACTATATCTCATTGTAAAATATAGTGTGAGTGTGTATCAAAGTTCTAAGTTCCAATATATTTTTTTCATGTTCTCAACTATGAGTGATATTTTAGTGTTGATCAAAAGTAAGCTTATGGCAAGCTAAATCTATTATGTCAAGGTGAAGAGGATGATGCATTCTTGGTGAAGTAAGATTGTTTATATTTTGTATATTCTTTCTTAATTTCTTTTCATTTAGCTAACTTATTTTTATTGTAGGTATAAAAATGAATTATTTGTTGTTATCAATTTACATCAAATGCTTGATACCATTAAAGTGGTTATCTTGATTTGTTGTTTAATTTTGATATAATAAATATTTCATCACTTATTATTATATATATATATATATAGATATATATATATATTTATATAATAATATCATAATATTTCATTTAGACGATAGCGTGGCTCTGCCGGTTGTTCTAAATGAAATATTATGATTTAATACTAACATCTAACAATCTAACATTTATTTTATCGCAACTAACTTTTATTTTTTCGCATCTAACTTTTTCTTTCTTGCAACTAACTTTTACTTTTCCGCAACTAACATTTACTTTATCGCAACTAACTTTTACTTTACCGTAACTAACTTATTAAATCAATATATTTCATTTAGGCAATAGCGTGGCTCTGCCGGTTGTTCTAAATGAAATATAATGATTTAATTTAACATTTATTTTATGCAATTATTTATTTATATAGTTATAATTATAATCATTGGTACCATATATAAAATATCGGTTAATTCGGTATCTTCTATAGTGGGAACTATATTATATTATGTGTGTGTTTAATTTTCTTGGAAACATTATTTATGGTGGTTTCTTTTGTTTTACTTTTAGTTAAACAATATTACATAAACCAAGAATAAATCCTCAAGCCTTGACAAAATTTATAATTTGTAAACTTCATTCTTGCATTTGGTAATCTATAAATTAATAAATTTAAACTCAAAATAACCTCTCTGAGGATCGATCTCGTACTTACGAAATATATTACTTGCAGACAACCTACACTTGGGTGAATTATTATTTAAGTAGTAGCAAGTTTTTGGCGCCGTTCCTGGGGAGGTATAAATTAAGTTTATATTTGTTAATTATGTTTTATTTATAAGTATTGTGTTGTTTTTTTTTTGTATGAGTATTTGGAGTCGAAAAAAAAGTTGTAGTCTTAATCGAGTATATGAAAATAATTTAAACATGGATGATAATTCAAATAATCAAGATAATGATAATAATAATAATAATAATAATAATAATAATAATAATAATAATAATAATAATCAAGAACATGATCAATTAAGAACACTTAGACACCATATGAACCCTATTAGAACTAGTGCCCCATCTTGTTTAGTTTTTCCTTCTGATGCATCTAATTTCAACTTCAAACCTCAAATTATTCAACTTTTACCAAATTTTCATGGCTTAGATTCTGAAAATCCATATTTGCATCTAAGAGAATTTGAGGAAGTTTGTAACATTTATAATGATCAAAATTGTAGCATGGATATAGTTCGATTAAAGCTTTTCCCTTTTTCTTTAAAAGATAAAGCTAAAACATGGCTACAAAATTTAAGATCAAGTTCAATAAGATCATAGGAAGAAATGCAACAACAATTTCTCAAAAAAGTTTTTCCCTTCCCATAGAACAAACTCTTTTAAAAGACAAATTACAACTTTTTCTCAAAAACAAGGAGAAACGTTTTATCAATGTTGGGATAGATATAAAGAATTACTTAATACATGCCCACATCATGGTTTTGAAACATGGAGAATAGTTTCTCACTTTTATGAAGGTCTAATACCTAAAGATAGGCAAATGATAGAATTCATGTGTAATGGAACTTTTGAAGATAAAAACCCAAATGAAGCTTTGGAATATTTGGATTCATTAGCAGAAAATGCTCAAAATTGGGATAATATAGGCACAATAGAACCACCAACAACTAAAAACAATAATTCAACAAATGGGGGTGGTATCTATAATCTTAAAGATGATATAGATATTCAAGCTAAACTTGCATCTTTAGCAAGAAAAATTGAGTCATTAGAAATGAAAAAGAGTGGTCAATTAAAAAGTATTCAAGAAATTGTTTGTCATATATGTGATACACATGATCATGCTACAAAATATTGTCCAACATTACCTTCATTTAAAGAATGTTTCCATGAACAAGCAAATTATGTTAACAATTATAAAAAACCAATACTAGATTCTTTTCCACCATCATATAATCCTGGATGGAAAAATCATCCTAATTTTAGTTGGAGGAATGAAAATAATGCAAAACCGTCACAACAATATTTTCAAAATAACCAAAATCATCAAGGTTATATTCCTTATGTTACACCTCCAAGAAAAAACTTTGAAGATGTAATTCATGCATTTATCCAAAAGCAATAGTCTATCAATATTCAAAACAGTCAATCTATGAGTGATTTGAAAGAAACTCTTGCAAAATTTGCATCTGCACTTAATATTCATGAAAAAAGAAAATTTCCATCTCAACCTCAACCTAATCCTAAAAATCTAAATCAAGAATTAAAAAATGAAAAAATTGATCAAATAAAATCTGTTATTACCCTTAGAAGTGGTAAAATAGTTAATGATACATATAGTAATGAAAACAAGGATCATTTAAAATCAAAGAGTAATGATGATAATCCTGATACTTTTGAGAATGATGATACCTTAAATTTTAAGAATAATATGGTGAATGATAAATCATCTGAAATAGTAAATAAGTCAAATAAACCTCCACCATTTCCTCATGCATTAACAAATTATAAAAAACAAAAAAGTGATTCTGATATCTATGAAGTTTTTAAACAAGTGAAGATAAATATTCCATTATTAGATGCTATTAAACAAGTACCTTCTTATGCAAAATTTTTAAAAGACTTATGTACTGTAAAGAGAAAATTGCATGTGAAGAAAAAAGCATTATTGGCTGAACAAGTAAGTTCTATTCTTCAAAATAATTCTAGTTTAAAATATAAAGATCCTGGTTGTCCAACAATTTCATGTATTATTGGAGAAAATAAAATTAAAAAAGCTTTGTTGGATTTGGGAGCAAGTGTGAATTTACTTCCTTATTCAGTTTATGAAAAACTTAATTTAGGAGAATTAAAACCCACTTCTGTTACTCTCTTACTGGCGGATAGGTCAATCAAAATACCTAGAGGTATTGTAGAAGATGTGTTGGTTCAAGTTGATAAATTCATATATCCTGTAGATTTTATTGTTTTGGATACACAACCAATAGAAGTACATAATGAAATTCCAGTAATATTGGGACGACCATTTCTAGCAACTTCAAATGCTTTAATTAATTGTCGAAATGGAATAATGAAATTGTCTTTTGGAATTATGACTCTAGAACTTAATGTATTCAATTTATGTAAACAACCAAGTATTAATGAAATTGAAACAATTGTGGAAGAAAATATACAAGAAGAAAACTTAAATCAACAATCTGAAGTTTTTTCAATAGAAAGTTTTGAGTCTAAAAATAATTTTAAAAAAGATGATAATACAAAACTTGAATTAAAAGTTTTACCATTAGAATTGAAATATGTATTTCTTGGTGAAAATAAAACATTTCATGTTGTAATTTCTTCCACTCTTTTAGCAAATCAAGAAGAAGATTTGATTAAATTACTTAAAAAAATATAAAAATGCAATTGGATGGACTTTAAAAGATATAAAAGGTATGAATCCTTTAATTTGTACACATAAAATTCACTTGGAAGAAAATGCTAAAACATATCAACAACCACAAAGAAGGTTAAATCCACATATGAAGAAAGTTGTTAAGAATGAAGTATTAAAACTATTAGACGCTGGAATTATCTATTCAATTTCAGATAGTAAATGGGTAAGTCCAACACAAGTAGTACCTAAAAAGTCCGGCATCACTGTTATAAAAAATGAAAAGGGAGAGTTATTACAAGCTAGGATTCCATTTAGTTGGCGTATGTGTATTGATTATAGAAAATTAAATGATGTAACTAGAAAAGATCATTTCCCACTACCATTTTTAGATCAAATTCTAGAAAAAGTAGCAGGAAATTCTTATTACTGTTTTCTTGATGGGTATTCGGGGTATTATCAAATACCTATATCATTAGAAGATCAAGAAAAAACTACTTTTACTTGTCCTTTCGGAACTTTTGCATTTAAAAGAATTCCATTTGGTTTATGTAATGTTCCGGCTACTTTTCAAAGATGCATGTTAAGTATTTTCAGTGAAATGATTGAAGAATATGTAGAAGTTTTTATCGATGATATAATTGTTTTTGGAAACTCATTTGAAAATTGTCTTAAAAATCTAGAAGAAGTATTAAAAAGATGTGAATAAAAAATCTTGTTTTAAATTGGGAAAAATGTCATTATATAGTTAAATTTGGGATTGTTTTAGGACATGTGATATCTGAAAAAGAAATTGAAGTTGATAAAGCCAAAGTTGATGTTATTGCTAATTTAACATCACCAAAAATGGTCAAAGAAGTTCGATCATTCTTGGGTCATGCAGGATTTTATAGAAGGTTTATAAAAAATTTCAGCATAATATCTAAACCAATTTCAAATCTTTTAACAAAAGATACACAATTTGAATGGACTCGGAAATATGAAAATGCTTTTAAAAAAATTATTAATCTTTTAGTTACATCACCTATTTTACAACCTCCAGATTGGTCTTTACCATTTGAATTAATGTGTGATGCAAGTGATTATGCTATAGGAGCTGTGTTAGGACAAAGAAAAGAAGGAAAACCTTATGCAATATATTATGCTAGTAAAACCTTAAATAGTGCCCAAATAAATTATTCAACTACTGAAAAAGAATTACTTTCAATAGTATTTGCATTAGATAAGTTTCGATCTTATTTAATTGGTTCTACTACTATTGTTTACACCGATCATTCTGCCATAAAATATTTATCAAATAAACAAGATGCTAAGCCAAGATTAATACGGTGGATTTTATTGTTACAAGAATTTGATATTATAATTAAAGATAAAAAAAGGAAAAGAAAATTTTGTAGCCGATCATTTATCTAGAATAATGACTGAATCATCTCATAATGAAATACCAATAAATGAAAATTTTCCAGATAATCAGTTGTTTTATGCTACTATTATGCCCTGATTTGCTAACATTGTAAATTTTTTTGTGACAAATAAAATGCCTTCTCATTGGAATTCACAGGATAAGAATAAATTCTTGATAGAAGTTAAAAAATTTTATTGGGATGATCCTTACTTATTTAAGTATTGTCCTGACCAAATTTTTCGACGATGCATACCCGACAATGAAGTAAGTAATGTTATTAAATTTTGTCATTCTGAAGCATGTGGAGGTCATTTTTCATCCAATAAAACAGCTACAAAAATCTTACAATGTGGATTTTATTGGCCGTCTTTATTCAAAGATACGCATTTATTTTGCAAATCTTGTGAAAACTGTCAGAAGATGGGATCAATTTCAAAACGAAACATGATGCCTTTAAATCCAATCATAATTATTGAAATATTTGATAGTTGGGGGATAGATTTTATGGGTCCATTTCCATTATCTTTTGGATATACGTACATTTTAGTCGCTGTTGATTATGTTTCAAAATGGATTGAAGCAATTGCATGTAGAACTAATGATCATAAAGTTGTTATAAAATTTTTAAAAGAAAATATTTTTAGCCGATTTGGAATACCTAGAGCAATAATTAGTGATGGGGGAAGTCATTTTATAAATAAATTATTTTCTTCTTTGTTAAGAAAATAGGGCATTACACATAAAGTTTCTACCCCATATCATTGAACTTGCAAATAGAGAAATAAAACAAATTTTAGAAAAAACAGTTAATCCAAATCGAAAAGATTGGTCTTTAAAATTAACTGATGCATTATGGGCATATAGAACTGCATTTAAAACATCATTAGGGATGTCACCATATAGGTTAGTTTTTGGTAAGCATTGTCATTTACCGGTTGAACTTGAACATAAAGCTTATTGGGCAATTAAAGCATTTAATATTAATTTAGATGATGCATCTAAATTAAGAAAATTGCAAATAAATGAACTTGAAGAATTAAGAAATGATGCATATGAAAATTCAAAGATATATAAAGATAAAACTAAAGCCTTTCATGCTAAAAATATTATGAGAAAGTCATTTGAAATTGGACAAAAAATTTTACTTTATAATTCTCGTTTGCATTTATTTTCAGGCAAACTAAGATCGAGGTAGACAGGACCATTTATAGTCAAATTTGTTTATCCTCATGGTGCTGTTGATATTGAAAATCCTAAAAATAATGACGTGTTTAAAGTTAATGGGCAAAGACTTAAGCCTTTTATAGAAAATGAAATTCTTAATAATAAGTTTATGCCTTTATATGATCCACAATAGTTGTTTGATATTTTCATTTTGTTTTGCAGATTCTAGTTCATTTTCCGGTTAAGTGGCGGATAACGGTACTCCGTGACTGTTTAAGTCGGTTTCTTCAGTTTTCCCAAAATAATTGAAATATATATAATAATAATAATATGGATGCGTGTATTATGAATCTTCGTAAATATTTTGCTTGTTTACCTGATAATGCGTTGAAAAAAATTTATGAAGCTAGATGTGAGTGGCTAAGGTTGATGATGTCATATGGCATACCGAATGATGTCCGTTTGATAATTGAAGCAAAAGTCCGATTGGTTGGGGAAGCAAGTGAATTAATCATAAGACATATGCCAGGATTTGGTAAAAGCACATATGCCAAAAAGCGAAGAGCTAAATGTATAGGTGGATGTCATAAATGTGCAAGGTGGACTTGTAAGGGAAAATGAAGAAATGTTGGAATGACATCAATGAATATAGAAGATAAAATTTTATTCATTAAGAATGGTCTGAGTAAAGAGCATTTGGATAATTTTCTAGAGGTTCTTGATACGCATTCTAGTTGGTACGTGCAAAATGAACTTCTTAAACTATGGTGGCAATTTCAACAGGAGGAATATCAATATGGACGGTGGAATCAGCCTTACAAAGATCCTACTGTGGTAACACATATCTATTTAGATAAGTAAATATATATACACAATTTCATCTTGGGAATCTGACGTTAAAAGACCATGTTTGCCAATTTATAAGAAAATTGATGGGAAGCATGTCCTCGACTCATAGAAGGCGTTGAAGCCGTTACTGAACGTAAAATCAGAGGAAGATGTGAGCCATAATCACAACTACGCTGTATATATTTGTTTTAATTTTGTCATTTTTATTTTCTTTTAATAATAATAATTTCCTGTTCAAATATTGACTTTTGGTATGTTACGCTTATAAATTCATATGCTGTGATCTAACAATTACAAAAAACATATTTCTCAACATGTCAACGTCCACGGTAAGTAAAATAAAAAATATTTGTGTATTTTATGGATCTAGTGCAGGAAATGATTCAATTTATGAAGAAGTAGCAGAAAATCTTGGAATAACACTTGCTAAAAAAAAGATTCATTTGGTATATGGTGGTGGTGAAGTTGGCCTCATGGGAAAAGTTGCAAAAGCTGCGCATGCAGGTGAAAGTGAAATTTTAGGCATTATTCCGATTACCTTAGCTAATCTTACAGGACCAACAATAGGAGAAGAAATGAAAGTGGACAACATGTATGAACGAATTACTCAAATGATTGAACATTCAGATGCTTTCATTACTTTGCCAGGAGGTTTCGGTACTTTGGAAGAAATATTTCATACTGTTTGTTGGGCACAATTAAATATCCACAATAAGCCAATTGGTTTGTTAAATGTTAACAATTATTATGATAAACTGTTATCGTTTCTTGATGATGTTGTGGAACATGGATTTATTTCATTAGCTTCGCGAAGGATGTTAGTTTCTGCTACAAGTGAAGGTGAACTTATTGATTTACTGCAAGGATTTAGTCATGAACCAGATCCATCCTTATCTCAACTTAATTGGCCAACATCCAAAAGTAAGAAAAGAAAATTCATGTGATGCTAAACTTGTGATTCAACGGTATGTTTTAATGTTTTTCTTTAAGTTATGAATAATTTCTTCTTCTTCTCCTCTTAGTTTTTTTTATATAAAAATTAAAATATAGACTTATATATAGTAATAATAATAATAATTTTTAGTTCAATGTCGAGTAAGGTGTCAGTAAAATGCACCTGAGACGCATTAGTTAATAATTATTGGAAAATCACAATACACTAGATTTTAATATTCATTATATTCAAAATACAGACTAAAAGAAAAATTAATTTTTCATATGTACCAATTTATATATATATTTTGATCAATTAATATAAAATATATAATAGATGTGTTCATATATATAATTGTATGTGTTTTCAAATAAAATAATTTCTAAATTTTTTATGAAAATATAGTTAAAAGATATGGTTTGTATGGTTGTTAACATGTATAATTGAAAGAATTCTTTTGTAAAAGTATAATATATACTCACACATCTTTTGTGAGTGAGTGGTGAGAAATGAGAAAACAATTAATAAACTTTTATTGATTATTAAAAAATGGTTAATTACAAGAATATAACTCCCCTAAAAAATAAGATTTATTGAAAAAAGAAAAAAAAAGAAGTAAATATATAACGGACTGGAAAATACTTTATTCATTGTAATTTTTTTAGATTTGATTGATGTACTATCAATGTGTTCTAAAAACATCAATATTGTGTTAAAAAAAAAACATACAAAAAGATTTGTTTGTGCTAGATAAGTTTCAAAGGTAGTCGGATGTATCCGTTATATAAATTTTTATATATAAACATATATATATATATATATATTTATGGTAGAATTTTTGGATAAAAAATTTTATGTTATTGTAAAATTTTGCAATTACGTTATTTAAAAAAAAACAATAAAAAAAGAAAAAAAAGGGGATTTTATTCTTTGTAAATTTTCCTATTTTGTTTTCAATATTAGTTTAATTAATTGTCTGCTTTAATACTTAGCATTTTTCAATGAGAGTTAATATTCATTCCAACTCCATGAGTGAAAACTAGCTATTCCTTAAACATTTTGACCTGAAAGAATATATGGAGTTGAGGCTTTTACAATAATATTCTTGATATTATACATGTTATGGTGGGTGGTGTGAATTATCTTTTTGACTATATTAATATAAAAAATTTAGAAATTAAAAAAAAATTATATATATATTGTTACTTTATATATTATGTGAAAATAAGAATAATAATAAAAACACATTTAATTATATATTATTATATTAAACGCAAATATATATATATATATATATATATATATATATCGGTATATGATTATGTTTTTAATAAATATGTTTGTATTTGAATATATAAAAGGAATAAAGAATCTAGGTTGTGATTTTCCGATAAAGTTTATTACTAAGGGACTAGTAATAAGATAGTGTGGGGGTGTGATGAAACTTAAAATTAATAATTTATTATATGTTAAAACCTGTATTTTAAAATTTAAGTTTCATTAAAATTATAAAATTATGTTATTTTAGTATTGTTTGTTTATATTTAATTGTCTTACTAAATATGTTTTATTTTCAGGTTTTTTACGTGTTGGTAAAATAATGATAACTCAAGCTAGAAAATTCAAATGGAGGTGACTCAAACATGTTTGGAATCCTTGAGAAATTATCTACAACTTTGCAGAAGACATGATTGCCTAAAAAGTTCATTAAGTTGATCAAATTGTGCAAATATCAAAAGGAGGACAAATTTACTTTTACTATGACCAGCATATAGTAAAAAAATCATAACTATTTTAATATTTAACCAAATGAGGTTAACCAAGTGGCCAAATTTATCTACAGACAAGTCCCCACATGTTTGCCGTTTTGAGCAGAGTCAAATTCGGTGATTAAAGTTGTGAAACAAAGCATTGAAAGAAGGGACATGGAATTGAACTTGTAGGAGACAAAGAATACTATTGCAACTACATGGCATTAATAAAAATTTTGACCCTTTCTCTCATTTGGCCTATAAATAGAGACCTTGTGCTAGCTTAAGAATAATTCTATCTCATTGTAAAATATAGTGTGAGTGTGTATCAAAGTTCTAAGTTCCAATATATTTTCTTTCATGTTCTCAACTATGAGTGATATTTTAGTGTTGATCAAAAGTAAGCTTATGGCAAGCTAAATCTATTATGTCAAGGTGAAGAGGATGCATTCTTGGTGAAGTAAGATTGTTTATATTTTGTATATTCTTTCTTTATTTTTTTTCATTTAGCTAACTTATTTTTATTGTAGGTATAAAAATGAATTATTTGTTGTTATCAATTTACATCAAATGCTTGATACCATTAAAGTGGTTATCTTGATTTGTTATTTAATTTTTATACAATAAATATTTCATCACTTATTATTATATAAGTGAAATATATATATATTTATATATATATATATATATATTTATATAATAATATCATAATATTTCATTTAGACGATAGCGTGGCTCTGCCGGTTGTTCTAAATGAAATATTATGATTTAATACTAACATCTAACAATCTAACATTTACTTTATCGCAACTAACTTTTATTTTTCGCATCTAACTTTTACTTTCTCGCAACTAACTTTTACTTTTCCGCAACTAACTTTTACTTTACCGCAACTAACTTATTAAATCAATATATTTCATTTAGGCAATAGCGTGGCTCTGCCGGTTGTTCTAAATGAAATATAATGATTTAATTTAACATTTACTTTATGCAATTATTTATTTATATAGTTATAATTATAATCATAGGTACCATATATAAAATATCGGTTAATTCGGTATTTTCTATAGTGGGAACTATATTATATTATGTGTGTGTTTAATTTTCTTGGAACCATTATTTATGGTAGTTTTTTTTGTTTTACTTTAGTTAAACAATATTACATAAACCAAGAATAAATCCTCAAGCCTTGACAAAATTTATAATTTGTAAACTTCATTCTTGCATTTGGTAATTTATAAATTAATAAATTTAAACTCAAAATTACCTCTCTGAGGATCGATCTCGTACTTACGAAATATATTACTTGCAGACAACCTACACGTTGGTAAATTATTATTTAAGTAGTAGCAATGAGTTATACGTGTACTGAATTTGGGCACTATAATGCTATCTTGGGAACGATTGCCTTCATCGTATAGCACTTTATACGGGCAATTTCGTATTGCGGATAAATGATCTTCCTTGCCTCGACTTGCTCTTATTGTTGTTGCTTTTGTTCGTGATTCATGTTGCTGCGCTTTGCTCGTGTTTCAAGACATTCAACATATCCAGGGTAATATCCAGCAAACAATCGCAAGATGAAATCTATATTCATTATTATTTTGGATATGTCGAATGAATCGTTCACTCCCGTGCCCACTGCCCCTACCGCCCCAGCTCATGGAGAAAAGCCTCCAAAATTTTCTGTTGCCGACTTCAAACGGTGGCAGCAGAAGATGCTCTTCTACCTCACAACACTAAGTCTATCTCGATTCCTTAAAGAGGATTCCCTTGTCATTGCTGCGGACGATAATGACTCCCAACGAAGATCTGTCGTGGATGCATGGAACCACATTGATTTTCTATGCCGCAATTACATTCTAAACGGAGTAGACGACACGCTTTACAGTGTTTACTGCTCTGTCAAGACTGCCAAGGAGCCGTGGGACTCGCTGGAGAAAAAGTACAAAACAGAGGATGCAGGAGTTAAAAAGTTCGTTGTTGGCAAATTCCTGGATTTCAAAATGGTGGACAACAAATCTATAGTAAACCAGGTACAAGAAATTCATATTATTATTCATGATTTGTTGGCAGAGGTAATGAACATCATGAACCATTCCAAGTGGCGGCTATTATTGAAAAATTTCCTCCGATGTGGAAAGACTTCAAGAACTACCTTAAGCACAAGCGCAAGGAGTTGAAACTTGAAGATCTAATTGTGAGGCTTCGCATTGAGGAAGATAGCCGAACTTCTGAAGACAGAACCCACAAAAGAACAATGGAGGCCGAGGCCAAGGCCAATCTGACAGAATCTAGCACCAGTCACAAGAGAAAGCGCCCTACAAATGAGAAGAAACGAGGGCAGGCCAAGAAGTTCAAAGGAACTTGCTACAACTATGCAAACCAAATTATATGGCCAAGGACTGCCGTCTTCCAAGGAAGGACAACAAACATCAGAATCTAAGGCAAGCCAATGTCATCGAAGATAGGAATGTACCAATAGACCTATCACAACTTGATCTATCTGCCGTTTTGTTTGAAACCAATTTGGTAGATAATCCAAGGGAATGGTGGGTAGATACCGGATCCACTAGCCACATATGTGCTGAAAAAGAAATGTTCTCATCCTACACTACTGTAAATGATAGGAAATTGTTTATGGGAAACTATACGACGTCTGAGGTCGTAGGAATTGGCAAAGTGGTATTGAAGATGACTTCTGGCAAAGAGATAACATTGTTGAATGTGCAGCATGTACCAGACATTCGAAAGAACTTAGTTTCTGGATCTTTGTTGAGTAAGGCGGGTTTTAAAATTGTGTTTGAATCGGAAAAGTTTGTCCTAACTAAGGCTGGTGTATTTGTAGGAAAAGGGTACCAAGATAATGGACTCTTCAAAATGAATGTAATGAATGTTTTCCGCCAAGAGGCGAAGAATAAAGTGAATGATTCTGTTTACTTGTTTGAAAGTTCTAATTTATGGCATGAAAGATTAGGAAATGTTAACTTCAACACATTACAAAGACTTGCAAATTTAATTGTAATACCTGCATTTAAAAGAAATCCACAAGATAAATGTGAGATTTGTGTTGAAGCAAAGATGGCCAAAGCTCCATTCCAATCTGTGACAAGAAGTACTAATCCACTTGAATTAATTCACACCGACGTATGTGACTTAAAATTTGTGCAAAATCGAGGTGGGAAAAAGTACTTCATGACATTCATTGATGATTGCACAAGATTCTGTAACGTCTATCTATTGAAAAGTAAAGATGAAGCTAAAGAAGCTTTCAAAAATTATAAGAATGAGGTTGAGAATCAATTGAGTACAAAAATCAAAATGATTAGAAGTGATAGAGGTGGAGAGTATGTTGCTCCATTTGAAGAATTTTGCACTAACTCTGACATAATTCATCAAACTACAGCACCATACTCACCTCAATCCAATGGAGTTGCAGAACGTAAAAATTGGACTCTCAAGGAGATGATGAACGCGTTGTTGATAAATTCTGGCTTACCTCAAAACTTGTGGGGGGAAGCAATATTATCTGCAAACCACATTCTTAATAAAATATTACACAAAAGGAAAGATGAAACTCCATATGAATTATGGAAGGGTCGCAAACCATCTTACAAATACCTAAAGGTGTGGGGGTGTTTGGCTAAAGTAGAGATACCAAAGCCAAAACAAGTTAAAATTGGACCCAAAACTGTTGACTGCATTTTTATTGGATATTCATATTATAGTAGTGCATATAGGTTTTTGGTGCATAAGTCAACAATTCCTGATATAAGTGAAGGAACAATTATGGAATCAAGGAATGCAATATTCTTTGAATCCAACTTTCCTTGTAAGGAAAGAAAAGAAGGCTCTAATAAACGGTCTTATGAATCTACTATTGATTCTAAAGAAATCAATGAAGAACCAAGACGTGGTAAGAGAGCTAGAGTTGAAAATTCCTTTGGTCCTGACTTTATGACTTACATGTTAGATGATGAACCAAGAACTATTCAAGAAGCTCTATCCAATTCCGAAGCTCCTTTCTGGAAAGAAGCTATAAATGATGAAATAGAATCCATCATGAATATTCATACGTGGGAGTTGACTGATCTCCCTCCGGGTTGTAAGCTTTTAGGATGCAAGTGGATCCTTAAAAGGAAATACAAAGAAGATGGATCTATAGATAAATACAAAGCCCGATTGGTGGCTAAAGTGTTCAAACAAAAAGAAGGATATGACTTCTTCGACACATACTCTCCAGTTACTAGGATTACATCCATTCGTTTTTCATAGCTATTGCTGCGTTGCATAACCTTGAGATTCACCAAATGGATGTGAAGACAGCCTTCTTGAATGGAGAACTGGAAGAGGAAATATACATGGAACAACCCGAGGGGTTTGTCGTTCCCGGACAAGAAAAGAAGGTGTGTAAACTTGTCAAGTCACTATACAGACTTAAACAAGCACCTAAGCAATGTCATGAAAAATTTGACACTACAATGAAGTCAAATGGTTTCAAAATCAAAGAATGTGATAAATGCGTATATATTAAAGGTGATGAAAATGCTTAAGTCATTGTATGTCTTTATGTAGACGACATGTTGATTATGAGAAGTAATCATGAGTTGATTATAAATACCAAGAATATGTTGAAAAGGTCTTTTGATATGAAAGACTTGGGGTTGTGTGATATCATATTAGGGATTAAAATCTCTAGAATACCTGAAGGAATTATATTATCACAAACTCACTACGTTGAAAAGGTACTTGAAAGATTCAGTACCTTAAACAGTCGTCCTGCTAGAACACCTATAGATTTAGGCGTTCATTTAGCAAAGAATAGAGGAGAACCCATCTCACAACTGGAATATGCAAGGATGATAGGTAGTCTAATGTACTTGACTAACTGTACTCATCCAGAACTTGCATATTCAGTAAATAAGTTAAGTAGGTTCACAAGTAATCCAAGTAAGGATCATTGGAGATTCTTAACGAGAGTGCTTGGATATTTGAAATATACATTGAAATATGGTTTGATATATTCAAAATATCCTGCAGTTTTAGAAGGATACTGTGATGCTAATTGGATATCTGACACAAAAGACTCCAAGTTCACTAGTGGATATATATTCACAATAGGTGGAGGAGCGGTGTCATGGAAATCTTCTAAGAAAACATGTATAGCTCGATCCACTATGGAATCCGAGTTCATAACCTTAGACAAAGCTGGGGAAGAAGCCAAATGGCTAAGAAACTTCTTAGAAGATATTCCTTGTTGGAATAAGCCAGTGCCTTCCATTAACATTCATTGTGACAGTCAATCGGTATTAGGAAGAGCACAAAGCAGTATGTACAATGGTAAGTCTCGACACATTCGACAGAGACATAATACCATAAGACAATTGATCTCGAATGGGGCTATTTCTGTTGAATATATAAAATCAAAGGAAAACCTGGCGGATCCATTTACTAAAGGAATAAATAAAGATCAAATGTACAAACTGTTGAGATGAATGATCTTAAAACCCACAATATAAAATATTTATAGCGGTAACCCAACCTTGTGGATTGGAGATCCCATGACCTTGGTTCAATGGAAAAACTAAGTTATAAATATTAGTTTGAGTACTTGGAATTAACAAAGGCTCATTCCTACAAAATCCAAGTAGAAAAGACCTGCAACATGTGGTGATGATAAGTTTTTTTTTAATGATTCCTAAACCTAAAAGGTAGAGTATGGTAGGATACTCTAGTTAGAAGATCACCTATATAAGTGATAAGTAATGCCCGCTTCAATGAAAAACACTTATGAATCTAAGATATGGTCCAGAGCCGAAACGGACACAACATGAGAACAAGAATATGTTAGAACTATTATTGTGCAAATACTATTGAATTGGTTTACATAAATGGTTGACTAGTTCAAGATATCATGTCACTACTCAACTAGTAAATCCTACAGTATATTATTAATGAAGGTTCAAATTCAAAGGCTACCTATCCTAATGCAATAATAATTCACAAGAGCTTTCAAGTAAATCTGCATACATGCATTAAGTTCATTTATGTGGGGGATTGTAAGATAAATGAATAATGAAGAGTTGTTGAATAGAAAAGGGAGTGGAAGTTGTCCCACATGGAGAAAATAGCCAAATGAAGTCTTCCTTAGAAACTCCAAGTTTGAATAAGGGTTTGGGCCCCAAGGGGTACCAGAAGTTTTTAGAACGGGGAAAACGCTAATAAGCTGTGTCTTGGTGAAACACACGCGCGCGCACGCTCGGCTCGGCCCGGCCCGGCCCGGTTCGGTGTGGTGTGGTCTTTGACAAGCATTATTATTTTTGGAACAAGTTTATTTGAAGAATAAATTTTGTTAGCTAAATGATGCATTCGGAACAGAGACAGTCGCGCGGGTGCGCCACATCCCCCGCGGATGCGCGCTTGTTGGATTCGAAACAGAATAAGGCGTGCGGCTGCGCACAGCTTCTCGCGCGGGCGCACGCGCCTTATTGTCCATGCAGCGCGCAAAGACAGTACCTTGCGTGCAGCCGCGTGTGTTGTCGTGCGGCTGCGCTGTTTCAGAAAAACATGTGCGTCCCTTGGTTTCAAAGCATCTGTTCTTGGCTTCTTTTGCATCAAACAATGTGTTCTTTGGCTAGAATTGTGGCTCTTCAATGCATCCGATCTGGAAAGACATGTCCTTTCAACACATCCAATGATCACTTATAAATAGTCCTCACATACATCACAATAAAGGTTTGAAAATTACATGTCATATTGCTGTATTCATTGCTTCTTCTAATACTTGAAAGCTCCTGCATATTTTGTTCGTTGTTTCGAGACTTGTAGTGCTGCAAATTCTCAAAGTGAAGTCGTTGTATCTTGGGGACAATTGCCTTCAACATATAGCACTTTATACAGGCAATTTCGTCTTGCGGAGAAAGGATCTTCCTTGCCTCGACTTGCTCTTATTGTTGTTGCTTTTGTTCGTGATTCAAGTTGCTGCGCTTTGCTCGTGTTTCAAGACATTCAACATATCCAGGGTAATATCCAGCAAAAAACCCGTTTATCGTAGTCTCAAAAAGTTTCTTAATAACAAGATCTTCAATGTTTTGGTTATTAAACTTGTAAGATTCAGAAACCGACAAAACATTAACAATGTAATATTATATCTCTATCATCGCCTGCAAGAAAATTTAATGAAGATCAAATAAAACAAATATCTCTAAAACCATTCATTTAATATTTTAGATGATTAAATTAAATATTTTTAAAATAAAATATAAAAGATAATCTGTATAGACATAATCTTACTATTGAAGCTGTGATCTACGATTATTCAAAGTATAATATTCATCAATATAGAATCTGAGTCTATATTTGAAGCAAACTCTCTCTCAATATAGATAATCATAGAATCTGTCAGAAAACAATCTCCCATTTTACTACGAAGAACTGTTTTAACATGCTTCATAGCCGAAAATGCACACTCTGTAGTTGCCATGGAAATATGCAAAGTTAAAACTAGACGGATCAACTTGTCAATCAAATTATAATGTTGCAACTTTTTTGTTTCAAATAACCTTCGGCACCTGAAAATCTTCATGACAAACTACATCGAGCTCAAAATGTTGTAGCTGACACCTCAAATGATGTATTTCCTGTTCAGTGAAATCCTCGGGATAATACTTCTCAGCGAGAATACAAATCTTGTCAATGTTGAACCATTTAAAATTATCTTTTGGATCCAAAGCAGAGCAGAGAATTAGAAGTTCAACTGTCTCATCACTGAATCTAGAGTTTAATTCTTCCAACTGAAAATCTATTGCAACATTAAATATATCATAATGAAAGTGATGTTCAACTGTGATGATATCCTTCTTTTGTCATGAACGACTAGAATGCTTATAATGAGAACTCATCGCCGGTATATCGACATCCAATCTTGTGAAAAATGATTTTACATACGAAAGAAGAATATCAAAACCATCATTTCTCAATCTCAGGAAAAGTTCTTTAGTCGTAGAGACCAAATCAATTGCACTTATGATATCAAGAGATTTTTTTTTGCAAGGCACGACAAAGCAAATTTGTGATCCCCATAATTTGATTAATCAAATGAAAAATAAAAATGAAATCAAAAGACTTGATCACTATTAATGAGCCACCAGCTTCCCCGCGCATTGAAGTAGATGGGAGCTCCAACGAGTAGTACCTGCTCGATGCAAATTACCAATCTGATTAGCTCCTCGCGTAGTCTCGCGTTCACCGGCAACAATAGAACGTGCAATTTCATTAACTTGATAAGATTTTAACTCGACATTGCGCTTGGAAGAAGATGTAACAAGATTGACAACAGTCGTCAGATTTGAAAAGAAAAGCCATATAGAGATCTCCTTTTCAGCTGCTACAACTAATGTTAGTTGGAGTCGATGGGCAAAACAATGTACATAATATGCATATGGGCGCAATCTTTAAAGCTTGCAATCCATTAAAAGCACCACTCATGTTACTAGCACCATCATACCCTTGACCTCACCTATTATGAATTTCTAAATTATATCTAGTGAGGACATCACATATTTATTTCTTGAGTGTTGCAGCTGTGGTGTCATGAAAATTCACAATTTGAAAAAAACGCTCCCACAAAAAACCATGGGCATCAACAAATCTCAAAATTATAGCCATCTGTTCTTTGTTAGATACATCTTTCGCTTCATCCACCAAAATACAAAACTTTGAATCTCCAATTTCATCACGAATTTTATTTCTGACTCTATTACCAATAATATGCAAGATTTCTTTTTGAACTTCTGGTGAGGTATTTCTTGCATTTCCCGGAGCCTTGTCTAAGATAACATCACCAATACTAGCATTCCATTTTCCCAACAGTTTTAACATCTCAATGAAATTACCACAATTTTGGGAATATGAAGATTCATCATGATATCTCAATCCACATGCTTGCAAAATAAGCCAATGGATGCACTCAATTGTTGCTGCAAGCCTTAACCGATTTTTTTGAATATGTTCAGAAGTTTCTCGATTCATAACTTTATATATATGCCTAGTGACATTCATCAAATCAACAACAGATTTTGAAGATTTATTGTGCGTCGAGTTAGAACTTCCCATGTGAGACAAAAAAGCACAATCCACTCCATCATTAACGCGTTTCCAACTTCTAAACCCTTCAATTGTAAATTTAGATTGTTCTGCTTCACTTAATTCAAAAAGATACCACGGAAAACAAAATAATGCATCCTTCGAAGGAGAGTACTCTAACCATGGAAATTTTTAAACCATGTATATTGAAATCGAAGATGCTGCTTTCCTGATTTAGACCGTGGGTATTCCGACAATTTAGGTTGATATGGCCCCATTTTGATATAAGCTCATGTAATTCATCACGATGATTAACAGGATGTCGCAACATCGAAATACGCAATCCAGGATCCCATTCAAGGGAAGTTTCATCAAACACAACTCTTTGAGATTTAGAAGGAGGTCCGGGCTCCTCAATATGAATGGATGCATGAGTCTCGACCCTCTCGGATGATGAATGATTATCAATTCTTGGCTGAAAGAATGATAAAATATTGTTTCTCCTCTTTCTCTCTTGATTTGACATTAAAATAACCTAATATAAACAAAATTATTAAATTTAGATTAGAACCAAATAATATAAAGTACATAGATAAATTTAACATTAATAATAGGACAATGCTCGATAAACAAATCATTCAAGAACATGTAATGATTTCCCGATAATATTCGTCTATTTCTTGGCATTAAAATCAACCCAATCATCCAAACATAATGAAATACCAAGAATTCTCATAAATATCACATAATTAAATCTGAAATAATTTATAGACTCATCGAATTATACCTCAAAGACTTCCGATCGTCGAATTTTAGCAAACTTTAATGAAGTGAAGAGTGGTAGTATTTTTTGTGGGTTTGCTTTTCTTCTCTTTCTCGTGATTAAAGATATGCAACTGCACGTACTCGTTTTCTTTCTTGCTTTACCCGGCCTATCTTCTTCTCCTTCATTTTTTTGCGCAAATTCACCTTCCTCCCTCGGTTTTTGCACTTCTAACTGTGGAGAGAACAGTTCATATATGTCACACATATAAATCCATATTTTTGAATTTCTTGACTTGAATTTGAAAAAGTTCGATAATATTTTACGTGATATATCAATTTCACTTCTTTTATCAAATGAAAATAAAAGACAAAATTCTCTGAGAGATATGTATGTTTACATGATGAAATCCAGAAGTGTGACCACATAACACACACTTGGCACATGCTCGAGGGACCATTCTATGATTCAAAATCACAAACATACGATGAAATCCAGAAGTGTGAGTGTGACCACATAACACCCACTAACGGTACAATCAACTATTGATATGTTCAAAATTGTGCATTGAAACAGCAGAAAGTATCTAATATTTTAAAGTATTTCCTTGCCTTGCTCACCATTATTCTCACAAAATATCAATTTCAGTGTACCTTACATCAACTTCTAAAAATACTCCCCATTCTAAAATTGTCAGGTTCACGAAACATTAAAAAAATGAGAGAAAAAAATATAACATTCTAGGGAATATGCCATGAATTAATCAACAAAAATCACAATAATGGATATATGAAATCTCTCTCATTCGAAAAACAAAAAGGAATCAAATAAGAACTCAGAACAAAGCAAGAGCACGATTATCTACTTATCTTGAGTACTCGTGACAGTGGTCGGAACTCCGAGATAAGGTGGCGCGGCGGGCCGACGGCTCACGGCTGATGCTGGGAGAGGAGATGAGCGACACGATGATTGGGACTTGGAAGGAGGGTTTGACAATTTTTTTTAAAGCTTCTGTTCGTGTCTTCCATTTTTCTTCTATTTGACAATATCTGTAACATCCTGAAAATTTGAAAGTCCACATGTGCATGCAAGTTATTAAATTTCTTCGGTATTTTATTAAATTGTTTTAAATCATTAAATACATGTTTATTTCATTAATTTGTGTTTAATTATTTTTATGCATTTTATGCATAATTATTGCATGAGAGGGATTTATTTCATGATATTTTAAAAGTTTACTGCATTAGAATTTAAGTTGTATTTCGCGCCCGAACGAGGAACTGAGACCGGAAAATTATCAGGAAAATTATATTTATTACTTGATTAATTTTTATTAATTAAAATAAGGTGTTTTTAAGGTATTTTCAAAAATGGGATTTTATTGGGTATTTTTACCCGTAAGACTTTTATTTTTAACGGTACGTGAATTTTATCGAATCGGGGGACTTTTTAAGGGTTCGGCTATTATTTTCAAAACCTTTAAACACGAAATATTTTTCGGGAGTACGATTAGATTTAATGGACCTATTTTTTTAAGTGTATTTGGCTTAATTAACTTTTTAAACTTTTAATTATCAAATTTAGGTCCATTATATATTATCCAATCATTTAATTAATCCTAAACCTTATAATTTATACCTAATTACCTCCCTTAACTCCCCACTAAACCTACTTACGTTTCTATAGCCTCCCACCTCCTCCACTCAACTCAATCCTCTCGGTTTCAGAAAACTCCAGCTGAAGGCCTCATTTTTATCCCTAAAGCTTGCAAGAAAAAAACTGCTCACGGTTATATCGTCTCGTTGTGTTTCTCTAGCATCATCAGGCACGCATTGTTTTAATCTTTATGCATCATACACGTAGTATATACTGATGAAGGTGTCCTTGCATTCAAACTTTCGATCTACCCTTGTACCTGAAAGATTTTCGAGTCACATATATTTTTCCTTGCATTCTTGTTTGTGCTCACGGTTTTCTGAATTTTTGCGTGTAAGGGGGCTGCTGTATGGAGTCATAAGAAGCTGTGGATGTTGAGAGGGATGAGGATTAGTACCTGGAGTCGAAGCTTGATAGATCTAAATGTGATTTCTTGAGGGCTGTTCGGAGTCGGTGCGTGTTGTGAGGGTGAAAGTGGGTTCGATCGATGTAGGGAGGATTCGGCTGTGCATGGGCTCGAACCCAGCCATGACTCAGTCCTTGTAAGGTCTGGTGTGATGTTAGGAGTGAGCCATAGGTACTTGGTCGAGGGAGAAGCTCGGTCCTTGGAGGCTTAGCTTGATCGAGAGAGGTTGTGAGAGGAGCGATCGATTCCTACGTGTAGTTTGTTCAGCGGATTTTTGTTTGGGTTAGGCTTAATTTAGAAGGGTCATTAGGTTCCTAATGATGAGTATTAAGGGCTGGACAAGTGGTGGGATGAGAGAGGACCGAAAAGGTTATTAGTTAGGGGCCATGTGTTGCCCCTAAAAGATCCTTTTGGATCATTCAGCCCAAGGTTTTGGGGCTGTTATTATAGTATTAGGGGCCTTTTAGTGTTTTTAAGATATGGTAAAAAAGTTGGGAATAATTTGATTAAGTTTCGAGTCGATTCGGGTTAAAACCAGGACCCGGTCCAAGTTTTGAAACGAATTGGTTAAGTTGTGAATTTGGCTCGAGTTTACGTCTAGGAATGCTTTTAAAAATATTTTGGGACATTTTAAGGAGTTTGGTAAGCTTCGGGTCAATTTTAGAGTCTAGGGGTGAAATGATAATTTTCGGGTTTCTAAGGGCAAAATGTTCATTTTGCACCCGAGGTGAGATTTTGGTCAAGACAGCGCCCTGAGCACAAATATATGATATTTTAAATGTTTATGCATCATTTTTATGATTTTTACGCAATTATGATAAATATGTTGCATGCTTGGTTTAAAGGGAAAGTTACGTATATGAATTTTTTTATTAAGTGATGAAAATGATGATATTTTTGAAAGATGAGAATTTGTTGTGACTGACGATGTATATGTATACGATGACATGAGATATGATGAGCTGAGGCCCGGGCTCAGTGGGCGGGTAATGCTGTCGCTGATGTCCCCTGCCGCCGGGTACCACGGTTTTATAGATGGATCCATCGATAGAGCTGATACGATAGAGCTGATACGAAGTCACAACTAATGAACTGAATTCAATTAAAAAGGAAATGTACGTATATGATAACATGAGATGACATGCTTTAATACGATATGATTTTACACGACACGTTTACGAATATGATGACATGAGATGACATGCTTTGACACGATATGATTTTACACAACACGTTTATGTTATGCTTTTAAGTTCATGAAATATATGTTGAGTATGATATTTTTCACTGATGTGTGCTATGTATATGTACTTGTTATTCCTGGTACATGTGTGGTGAGTCATTAATCATAACCGACTGGTTCTTGTAGACACTATCAGTGATACCTAAAGAATCATGGGGCGATACTACTAGACGCTCTTACCATGATTCGATGGGTTTAATCAAAAATATGATTTATGACATTCTCATGATCAATTGTTGATACATAGAATGGGGCGAATTAGGGTATGCCCGAATAAATGAAAATGTCCTGAATCACAAAGAGTTGTGAATCCACGGCTAGCTGTAACCATGAACCATTTAGGGTCACACAAGCACTAGATCATTTGTTCATGTTGAGAGAATGAATTCAATGAGTTGAATTTATATAAAATTATAATATAATAAATTCAAGTAGTTGAATTTATGATAATTAAATTTTGAAAAATAAATTCAAGGAGTTGAATTTATGAGATAGTAAATTCAACTACTTGAATTATGATATTTAAAATTTGGAGAGAATAAATTCAAATAGTTGAATTTATAAAATTTGAGAATTTAATTTATTAAACTCAAAAGTTGAGTTTATTAAATATTAAATTAAACATAGTGGGAGGTGTGTTGAATGGGCTTGTAGGAGTACAAGTCCAATATATTAAATAATTAAAGTTCTTAATGAACTTTGATTAACTAATTAAACTAGTTGGACTAGTCCAATTAATTAATCAAGCTCATTAATGTTAATTATAAAAACTAGGTCATGGCTAGACTATAAAAGATAGTAGAGAGGCCACAAACCCTAGGCTCCACACCATAATTTCGAAAAACCTCTTCCCTTCTCCTCTCCAATTTTCGGCCATCCTCATGAAATAAGAGGATTGAGCCGTCTCTCAAATTTTGCTTTCCAACGTTAAAAGTTCTTCCAAATATTCTAATGTTAATTATTTGGAAGATGAACTAATCTTCTAGTCGTGGACATAATTCGAAGATTGAAGAAAGAAGTCTTGAAGAACGTACGTAAGGATTTACAACAAGAGCTACGTTCGCTGATACCGCCGTAGTAGCCAAGTGAAAAATTCAACAAGGTAAAAGTTTTAAACATCCTATGTATGTTTATTTAACCAAACCATACGAGTGTCCAAATATTTTTATTGTCAAAGTAAATAAAAATTTTAAAACTTCTGATGCGTGTGGGAACAAGAGGACACGAATCACAACACGGAAGACACACTTTGGTGAGGTCCTTCCCTATGTTATCTGTTATCATCGACCATAAACTCACTCCTTTTTATTTCTCAACATGATCTGGCAATTTATTCCGAAGCTTGACATAAGAAAACTTAGTTCCAGCAGATTTTATTGCAGGATCAATACTATCCTCATCTTCAAAAGCATAAAGCTCGTTGTCATCAGATGAAAATGACGATGTCCTAAAGTTGGAACCACTGCTTTTGAAAGAGCTAGAGGAAAGAAAATCTTTGGTGTCAAAGAATGTATTTGTCTTCTTCATTTGTATCTTCATGTGCTGCATCTACTCTTTCATTTTCATCTTTAGATTTACTTGCACTTTCTGTTTAAAGTTTAAAATATTAATATAAATAAGCGGAAGCATAGTTCGTGATTCAATGGATAAAACATGCATCAGCAATATTTACCAACCGCAAATTACTAGACATGAACAGCTAAAACAACATTCAAACAGACCAATGGCAAACTTGAATGCAACAATTAGCTTGATGACTTCAATTCCAAATCCAAACAGTGCAGCATGAACGTGAACCAATCATGTCAAGGCGGATTATCTAACCATGCAAGCCAAAATATTAAAAAAAGAAGAAGAAAAGAAAACCATGTTGTCGAAGCATACCACTGTACTTATCCTGCCTTGATCTAGAGGATGATCCAACTTCTTTCAATTGTCTTTGGCTCTCATCAACTACTGTATTCTCCAGATCGACCTTTTCTGTCTTCACAACAAAGAAACAATATTTTAAATAAACAGGTAAAGAAAATGATAAGTAAAACAACACAAAAAAGATCAAAGATTTATTACAAGACTGAATTCAAATGATTAACTTGTGAAAGTAAGGGTAGGAACATGCGGCACGCTCTTGATATAAAAAATGCTTACAACTTAAGGAGATGACACTAAAAAATGTTGAAGACTGATTCAAAGAAATAAGAAGACTTGGTCTTTGATATTTTAGATTTATTATTTATTTTAATTTAGTCAATAAAAGTAGTGCCAATAAAATCTCTAGTTTTTGGGATAATTCAGTTTTTTAACGTTGGATTGTAAGCTTATATAAAGGCAATCTCTATTCTGAAATAAAATGAGGAAATAGTTTTGTTCTCAAGCAAAATATTCTTCACTATCTTGCCATTGTTCCTCTATCATTCATTTCCAAATACTCTTGTTTTCTTTACACAACATTTGTGGTATTAGAGCCAGGTTCTTTCATAACTAGGTTTCAAACTCATGGCAACTAATGGCAATGTTGTAAGAATCTCTCAACCAGCCATACTAGTATTCAAAGGAGAAAATTATGAATTCTGGAGCATCAAAATAAAAAATCTTTTTAAGTCTCAAGAGTTGTGGGACTTGGTCGAAAATGGATACCAAGATCCAGATGATGAAACAAGACTGAAAGAAAACAGAAAGAAAGATGCAAAGGCATTATTCTTTATTCAAAAAACTGTCCATGAATCAATTTTTTCTAAAATTGCTGGTGAAAATTCAGTATAAGAAGCTTGGACAACATTAAAGAGTGCATTTCAAGGTACATCGAAGGTAATTATTGTAAAACTTCAAACGGTTCGTCGGGATTTCAAAACCTTACTTATGAAATGAGGAGAATCCATGCAAGATTTCTTGACCAGAGTTGCTGAAATCGTCAACCAATTTAGGTCTTATGGAGAAGAAATTTCTGATCAAACAATTGTGGAGAAGGTGCTTAGAAGTTTGACTCCAAAATTTGATCATGTTGTCGCCGTAATTGAGGAATCTAAGGACTTATCAACATATTCATTTGATGAGCTAATGGGATCACCGCAATCTCATGAGGTAAGAATAAATAAATCGGTTGAAAAAATTGAAGAAAAATCCTTTCATGTGCAAGGGGATAACTCAAACCAGAAATATGAGCAAAGATATGCAAATGGTATAGGACGTGGAAGGGGAGGATCACGTGGCAGAGATGATTATGGCAGAGGAAGAGGTGACAAAAACATCCAATGTTATTATTGCAAAAGATTTGGGCATATAGAGGCTGATTGTTGGAAACTAGATAAGCAAAACAACCTCAAACAACAAGAAGAAACAAATGTCACATATTGTAACTACTGTCAAAAAATATGTTCATGTGGAGGATCAGTGCTGGGATAAAAATAGGCAAGCAAATTATGCAGAGGAGTAGGAAAAAGAGAAAAAAATTTTCATGGCTTATCAAGAAGATGCAGGTTCTACAAATCTGTTCATGGCTTATCTTGAAGTTTCTAGTGTTGAAAATCATGTCTTTGTTGTCAAAAAAACATCGAGTCCAGACAGTGGCACTTGCATTATGGCCATTTGAATATTAAATTTTTGAAATTGTTGATTCAGAAAGAAATGGTTTCCGGGCTGCCTAACATCGAGTCTTTAGGTTTATGTGAAGGGTGTGCGTATGGAAAGCAATACAAGAAATCGTTTCCTATTGGAAAATATAAAAAGAACAACAAATCATTTGGAGCTTGTTCATACTGATTTGGGTGGTCCTATTCAAACTGAGTCATTTGGAGGAAGTAAATATTTTTTGTTATTCACTGATGATTACAGTCGCATGAGTTGGGTTTATTTTCTGAAATTCAAGTCAGAAACATTTGAATCATTTAAAAAATTCAAGGAACTTGTTGAGAAGCAAAGTGACGGAAACATAAAGACACTGCACACTTATAGAGGAGGTGAATTCTTATCTAATAATTTTATTCAGTTTTGTGAAGAGCAGAGGCTGCACAGAGAGCTGACTGCTCCATCTACACCCGAGCAAAATGGCATAACTGAACGAAAAAATAGAACGGTGGTTGAAATGGCAAGGATCGTTGTTAGGATCGATTAGGGGGGTAATCGTTGAGCTACAATAGCTCGGTTCTTGAAATATTGAACACCGATGAATTAAATCGAGTTGGGTGTTCAAACCAAGCGGAAAATACTCGAAATAGTCCTTCGTAAAAACCGATGAAATATTTTGTAAACCATTTAAAATATATGCAAGTTGAACGAGTAAAAATATTTTAGTTGAAGCTTTTATCAAACACTTGGTATGCAATATTTTGGTATATGAAGAACACATAAAATGCTTCAACAATGCATCTTTAAAAACAATGGAAATGATAAGTAAATGCAATAAACAAATAGACACGAATTTGTTTATGGATGTTCGGAGACTTTAAAAGATTCTACGTCACCCCTTATTCCCCTTGGGAAGGATTCACTAGAAGACTTTGATTTATACAACACTTTGTACAAACTCATTCAGCTAGGACTTACCCACTGCCTAAACTGAACTCCTAGCACTCAAGATTGTAGGCAGCACCTCACAATCAGCATATTGTTTAATGTCTCATATGCAAAGACTACATACACAAGTTTATTGTCTTTGTGCAAGACTCACTCAACTAATCTTTGAATTTTAACTCTCTTGTATATGTGTGAGTGATTGTGTGTGAGGAATTTATCCTTTACAGTGCACAACTCAAATGTATTCTCACACAAGAGCTTGTGCTCTCAACTAGCTAATATATTCATGCTAACTGCCCATGCTTTGAAACCACTTCAAAAGCTCTTGTTTGATCTTCAAGATGTTGTATTTATAAGTCCCAACAATGATATATACGTTAGACACAAGAATATGACCGTTTGGAAAGTTTATGTACTGTTTCTGAAATTGTAACGGTCAAATTCTTCTTGCTGGGAATTTTCCCGACTGGTCAACTCTGGTTAACTCAACTGGTCGTTGAGTTCAACGGGTCAGTAGCTGGTTCAGTTCAGTTCAGTTGGTCAGCTGCTGGTTTGGTTCAGTTTAGCTGGTTCAGTTGGTCTGGTTCAGTTCAACTGCTCTGATTCAGTTCAGTTGGTCTGGTTCAGTTCAACTGCTCTGATTCAGTTCAGTTGGTCTGGTTCAACTGGTCTTCAACTGGTCTGCTTCAGTTCAGTTGGTTCACTTCAACTGATCTGGTTCAACTGGTCTTCAGCTGGTCTGGTTCAGTTCAACTGGTTCGGTTCGGTTCCGTTCAGTTTCAGCTGGTATGCTGAAATCAGCCTAGCTGATTTCAGTTTGTGCAGAACCAGTAACTTCATCGTTATTTATCAGCATCTTAAACTTCGATTCAGACTTTGATTTCTGAAGATGATATGTATATGATTGTCTTATCTTTCCAACGCATACTGAATCGCTTCATTTCAATAAGAGAGCTGAGAGATATGACGAAAATACCGCAACTGCTCAGACCCAACTGATCGCTATTTTCGTGTGATCAGTTCGGTAATTAAGCGATCCATTAGACCATGATAACATCTGATTTTGCCATACCGACGTGAAATAAAACTTGTTCCAAATTGAGTTTTCTAATCTGTCTAGTTGGCGGATTGTCATTTGGATCGTCCAATGGAGAGATATCTTCCAAAAACCAAAGCTCGCCAGAAATTCAGTTTGTGCAGAATTCAGTTTCAGCTTATTTCTTGTGTTTGCAACTTCACACTTGAGTAAATATATTAGAAACACAATAACAAGTTTTGTTAACATCAAAATCAAGATTGAAAATATGAAATTTTCCAAAAATCTTCCCCTTTTTGATGATCAAAAAACTTGGATAAACAATCAACTCAACTAACATATTTCTCCCCCTTTTTGTGTGAATCAAAAAGTCATATTTTCAAAATATTTTAAACAAAATTTTCTCCCCCTCAATATTTAAAAGTAATCTACTCATTAAAATTATAATGAGTTATCCCCCCTATATTTTTGAAAATTTGAAAATTATAAGAAAAGAGGGATAACTAACCAATTTTCTCCATGGCTCATTTTCTGCCGCAGCACATATGCTCTGCCTTCAACAAATAAACTGTATTTTCTCATGCAGAATTAGGCTGCAAATTTTATACCGCTCTAATCCTCTACGAGTCTAGTTTGCAACGCAAAAAGTGTTCGTCATTTGGACACTCGAGCAAGGAGATATGTCATTTTTCCCACTGTCGCTGTAAGCTTCGCGAAAATTCAGTTTTGCATATATATGTTTAAAAAATCTGAAATTTTTGAATTTTAAACTTCAAAATCAGTTTCAAGGGCTTGTGCTCTCAACTAGCTAATATATTCTTGCTAACTGCCCATGCTTTGAAACCACTTCAAAAGCTCTTATTTGATCTTCAAGATGTTGTATTTATAAGCCCCAACAATGATATATACATTAGACATAAGAATATGACCGTTTAGAAAGTTTCTGAACTGTTTCTGAAATTGCAACGATCAGATTCTTCTTGCTGGGCATTTTCCCGACTGGTCAACTCTGGTCAATTGGTCAACTCTGATCAACTCAACTGGTCATTCAGTTCACTGGTCAGCAGCTGGTTCAATTCAGTTCAGTTGGTCAGCTGCTGGTTTGGTTCAGTTCAGCTGGTTCAGTTGGTCTGGTTCAGTTCAACTGCTCTGATTCAGTTCAGTTGGTCTGGTTCAACTGGTCTTCAGCTGGTCTAGTTCACTTCAGTTGGTTCAGTTCAACTGATCTGGTTCAACTGGTCTTCAGCTGGTCTGGTTCAGTTCAATTGGTTCGGTTCGGTTCAGTTCAGTTTCATCTGGTGTGCTGAAATCAGCCTAGCTTATTACAGTTTGTGCAGAACCAGTAACTTCATCGTTATTTATCAGCATCTTAAGCTTCAATTCAGACTTTGATTTCTGAAGATGATATGTAGACCATCGTCTTATCTTTCCAACGCATATTGAATCGCTTCATTTCGATAATCGAGCTGAGATATATGACCAAAATACTGCAACTGCTCAAACCCAACTGATTGCTATTTTCGTGTGATCAGTTCGGTAATTCAGCGATCAGTTAGACCATGATAACATCTGATTTTGCCAAACTAACGTGAAATATAACTTGTTCCAAATTGAGTTTTCTGATCAGTCCAGTTGGCGAATTGTCATTTGGATCGTCCAGCTGAGAGATATCTTTCAAACACCGAAGCTCGAGAAATTCAGTTTGTGCAGAATTCAGTTTCAGTTTACTTCTTGTGTTTGCAACTTCACACTTGAGTAAATATGTTAGAAACACAATAAAAAGTTTTATTAACATCAAAATCAAGATTGAAAACATGAAATGTTCCAACAATCATGCTTAAGGCAAAAGAACTTCCAAATAAATATTGGGCCGAAGTTGTTGCTTCATCAGTTTATTTACTAAATTTATCACCGACCAAGGCTGTTTTAATCAAACACCATATGAAGCTTGGAGTGGGAAACTTTCAGTAAGTCATTTAAAAATATTTGGTTGTATTGCATATACTTTGATTGATTCGCATAATCGTAGCAAACTCGATGATAAATCAACAAAATGCTTTTTTGTTGGTTATTGTACACAATCTAAAGCAAATAGGCTGTATGAACTTGTCACTGGCAAAGTGATTATTAGCAGGAATGTCATATTTAATGGAGATGAAAAATGGAAATGGCAAGAAGAATCTGGAGGTGTTTATATTGATGTTCAATCATTAATTGAAGCTCTACAAGTTGAAGAATTTGCTTTGCAGCAAAATTCTTCAAGTTCAATTCATTCAAATTCAACCACTTTAAGTCCTATAAGATGTAGCAGTTCATCTTCAGATGAAAAACCACCACTGAAATTTCTATTATGGAGGGAAGTTTATAATAAACTCAAGCTTTATTTGTTGCTGATCCGGTTAAGTTTGAGGAAGCTGTAGGAAAAGAAGAATGGCATGTTGCAATGGAAGAAGAGCTAAAATCAATTCGGAAAAATGAAACGAGGAAATTGATGAACTTACCGGAAGGAAAAAATTCTATTGGAGTCAAATAGGTGTTTTGAACAAAGTATCATTCGGATGGTACCATTTATAAACATAAGGCTCGTCTCGTTGTCAAAAGGTATGCCCAACAACAAGAAATTGATTATGAAGACACATTTTCTCCTGTCGCATGCTTCGAAACAGTGAGAATTTTACTTGCCCTAGCTGCCTATTTACCAATTTGATGTCAAGTTGGCATTCTTGAATGGGAAATTGCAAGAAGACTTTTATGTCACCCAACCTGAAGGTTTTATCGTTCATGGTAAAGAAAACAAGGTGTATAAGCTCAAAAAGGCTCTTTACTGGTTGAAACAAGCGCCATGTGCATGGTATAGCAAAATCGACTCATTTTTTCTTGACAATGGTTTTGAAAGAAGTAAGAATAATCCCACACTATACTTGAAGAGGCAAGGTAATGATGATAGTTTGATTATATGTATTTATGTAGATGATATGATTTATATGGGGCCATCTTTTGCTCTTGTTAACGAATTCAAAGTTTGCATGAAAAAGAAATTTGAAATGTCATATTTGTGTCGATTACATTACTTTCTTGGTCTAGAAGTGAATCAACTTGAGGATGAGATTTTTGTTTCACAAAAAAAATATGCTACTGATCTTCTTAAAAGATTCAGTGTGACCAATTGTAAAGTTGCAGACACCTCGATGAATTTAAATTAGAAACTAAAATTTGATGATGGCACTGGAGAAGCAAACTCAAAGTATTTCAGAAGTATGGTTGGAGGCCTGATTTATTTGACTCGCACTCAGCCTGATATAGCATTTTCAGTTGTGGTGATATCAAGGTTTATGCACTCTCCTTCAAAACATCATCTAGGTGCGGCAAAAAGAGTGTTACGCTATATTGCAGGAACAACTGATTTCGGGTTATGGTATGATCATGATTCAGACTTTAAATTGCTTGGATTTACAGATAGTGAATGGGCTGGGTGTTTGGAAGATAGAAAGAGTACATCTGGTTATGTTATTAGTCTTGGTTCAGCTGTTGTCTCATGGTGATATAATTCTGTTGTTTAACGTTGGATTGTAAGCCTATATAAAGACATTCACTGTTCTGAAATAAAATGAGGAAATAATTTTGTTCTCAAGCAAAATATTTTTCACTATCTTGTCATTGTTCCTCTGTCATTCATTTCCAAGTACTCTTGTTTTCTTTATTTTCACAACAAAAAATAGCTACATTAAATATAAAAAACAATGAGTGAACAAAGGAAACTAATTAAAATCTGCAAAGACAAAAATGTGACAAAATAAATTTCAAGACAATAAACTAGTAAACATGTACAAATAAATGAATAGTTAAAAAAAAGAGTACAATTAGATAAACATTTGTACAGAAACATAGTTACGAGATGTCCAACAATAAAAGAATCATCTTTAGTTTTTGCCAAAAAGTCAAGAAGATAACATTCAATTTTTCTTTATCTTCAATTTATCACTCGTGCATAATAAGCGCACATCAAATCTCCAAAACATTCTCTTTGTTAAAAAGCAAAAGCAAAGTTTGACAAATCCAACTGTCAATTACATCCAATTAGCAAGAATTGTTAACAAAATCACCAAATTTTCTTTAATTGAGTTGAAGAGTGGATTCTTCACTAGCAATTGTATTATTCTTGAAGCTAAATGTAAAAGTGATATTGTCGCATATTGTCCATATACCAACTTCAAAGTTAGTTGAATGTTCTAGACAATACACTTCTATTAATAAATCAAGGAAGATTATGATTCCATGATTCAAGAGATTGACTGATTTAAATCCTATGCTAAATGGGGTTGTACTCTTTCTTTTTATTGTATTATTTCCTCCTTAAAAGTGTGCTACATTGTTTGAAGAAGAAGTGATAAAATAGCGTGGTTTTCCTCTTTTTCATTTACTTACATGGTATTAGTAGGGTTCGAGAATGGACTATAAGGCTGTCTTTTGGGCACGAGAAAACCAAGATCCAACAGTTTAATTTAATATTTAATCAACTCAACTTTTGATCTTAATTAATTAAATTCATTATAAATTCAACATTTGAATTTATTATTTAAATCATAAATTCAACTCCTTGAATTTATATCGCTTTCAAAATTTAATATCTAATAAACCCAACTTTTGAGTTTAATAAATTAAATTCTCAAATTTTATAAATTCAACTCATTGAATTTATTCTCTCAAAATTTAATTATCATAAATTCAACTCCTTGAATTTACTATATAATATAAATTCAACTTCTTGAATTTATTCTCTCAACGGGAACAAACGATCCAGTTCTTGTGTGACCCTCAATGGTTCAGGGATACAACTAGCCGTGGGTTCACAACTCTTTGTGATTCAGGACATAATCCTTTATTCGGGCCTACCCTAGTTAGCCCCATTCTTTTCATCAACACCTTGATCAAGAATGTCAGAAATCATTTCTAATTGCACCCATCAGATCATGGTAAGAGCGTCTAGTAGCATCGCCCCATGATCCCTTAGGTATCACTGATAGTGCCTGCAAGAACCAGTCGATTATGATTAACGTACAGTACGGTCCCTTCATCTCATATATCCCGATCGAATCTGCAACCATTGGTTCATCGAGGGTTTCATATTAATTCGAAAACTATGTGATAACTATAATAGAGGCATCGCGTGTACTATTTGAGAACTCCTTCTCTAACTTACATCTCATACTCTAGCCAGAGATTCCATGCACTATTATTTCGTCAGATCACACGGGATATCCACACCCGTAGGTGAGCGGTGAATCCCCGACTACAATGCACTGGCTCCTATATGTGTCGCAACTGTACCCAATCTCGCCACCTGATGACTCTCCTGGAGCCGGTAAACGAGTCAAAGCACAGCCCTATCATAAAGAGTCTCAGTGTTGTCCCGGGTCGTAAGGACTAATGGTGTACAATCATAACCACAGACTTATCCTCTCGATGAATGATAACCACTTGGAAAGTTCGAGGGAGGGTTGTTTGGTATAATCATCATATGACTATCCATCTGCATGTTTGGACATCTCCATGCCCTTACCAAGAAACGCAGTACACAACATCACAAATGCTAGTCTCGAGCTCAAGCGACCTTTATCCATGTTTTAGGCGGCTGAATTGACTAGGAACGAATTTGAAATATGCAGTGTTTACAAATGAGTTTCAAAATTGAACTTACGATTCATTTGTATTAAAGCATAATCCATGACTTTATCTATGCGGATTGCATGGGTATACAGATAAAGTATAACGAAACCATTAAAAAGTTAAATTATATTAAAATAAAGATTGTTTATTTCACTTGAGTCAATAAAATCCCTAGCCAACCGTTGGCTTGTAGGGCATCTACTCTCACTTCCATGGTGGGTTCCTCCTCCTCTATGACTGGTACATTGTAGAGCCCTTACCCGAACAATTACTAAACAGACTAATAAGCATGCAAAATTTAAACTTGATAACAACAATTAAACAACAGAAACCAAATAACTTAATCATCTCTTAATTAAAACTTCATTCAAAACAAGGATTCGAGTCATTACATACGTCTTCCTCCAATGCCAGTGGCACTGCCCCTACCATGGAAAATCCTCTCCTAGTGTTTCTGTCCATGACTAATTCCTCCAGATCATGATCCATAAGCTCCGTGGGACCAATTATCTTGAATGGTCTCAATCAAATCACCTGGTGATTGATGGCAAGGGAAAACATGGGCATCTCACTAGGGAAACTATGCCACCATCTGTTGATGACCCCAAGTACAAGCAATGGCGCTCTGAGAACTCAATGGTGACTGCCTACTTAATTAATTATATGGACCCAACCATTGAAAAACCATTTCTCTTCTTGTCCACCTCAAAATACGTTTGGGAAGCTATCCAGGAGACATATTTTGACATGGATAGTCACTCACAACTCCATGAATTAAACACTAGGATGTGGAAGATGACACATGGAGCATGGCCTGTGAAAACATGTTACAACGACCTACTTGTGGTGTCGCAAGATAAGGATTTAATATTCGATGAAGAAAAATGGGATAGCCCGACTGAAGCTACTCGCTATCAACAGAAAATTTAAATATATCACATATTTGCCTTCTTAGCCGACCTCAACTCCGATCTGGAGGAAGTTCGCGGCCGTCTTCTTGGTCGCCACCCCTTGCCCAGTCTTTGCAAAATATTTTCTGAGGTATGTCGTGAAGAATCTCGTCAATAGTCATGATGAAACCTCTTGCAGAACCGAAACTCGAAACTGATGGATCAGCTTTTGCTGTGCGACACGATGAAGGTGAAAAAGAAGACCCAAGCTAGAGCTTTGGTGCGATGTTTATCACAAACCCACACACCATCGCGATACTTGCTAGAAAATATGTGGAAAGCCTTCGAATTGGAAGAAACGAGGTGAGCATGATGTAAAGGCTGGAGGATATCTACGGACTCTTCACGGTAGCCTTTCTGACCAAGGCCAAGCCCAACTTCACAACAAGAAAAGTTGACTTTCACAAAGGAACAACTTGAGCTTTTAAACACTATGTTTAAATCAGGTACAACTGCTTCCGCTTCACTTTCGTGCATCCGCTCGAGAGTCAAGTAGCTCATGCATTTTAAATTCCGGGGCTACTGATCATATGACTGGTTCTTTTGGTTTTTTCTTCATATGTCCCTGGTGCAGGAAATTAGAAAGTTAAAATTGCGGATTGATCTTTTGTTTCAGTTGCAGTTGCAGGGAAAGAATTTGTCGAGATGATTGGAGATGCTAATCAGGATGGTGGTCTCTATGATCTTTAACACCCTGGATCTGAATTTGACAGCCAATCCAGGCCGACTTGCTTCAGCCCAGATCTTACAAAGACTAAAAATTTGCTAAAAGTTTTAATATTTTTTTCAATTGTTCTCCAAACAATGGCCGTGTCAAAACGAAGTTGCAGATTCACCAAAAGATATGAAGTTGTAGTTGCCAACAATCTTCCTCCGAACTCACCATCGCTTTTGGTGCATTGTGCTTCGAAAAATGATGATCTCGGATATCATACGCTCTACAAAGATGGAGAATTCCGCTTCAGCTTTTGCCCAAATGTCTTCTTTAGAACCGTATTCTTCTGTCATCTTTGGTGGGATAAAAAAGACCTCTCTTTCGATGTTTTCAATAATACACTTCTTCATATCAACTGTTTAGACGTGTGCTATTGGCAAGTATCCGGCGACGGTATCTACTATTCGAGATCATTTCCTTTATATAGCCCGGAGAAAGTGATGGACTGGCCGAAGATGCCCCAAGCTCTTGCAACCTGATCGACCATTTCATGATTTTATGTGCGTATGAATATGTAAAATTATACTTGATGAAGATAATAAATTTGTAGAGAGATTTCATGAATTATACCAAGTACATGTTTTGCTTTAGCTTCTGGCTTGGTTTCACGACTCTATTTTCTGTCATATCGAGAAATTTGATGAAATAGAGAAACATAAAAAAATTATTGAAATGCCGATTTTTTTTTTCTCATCGATAAGTATTGTTGTTACTTGTCAAGAATTTATATAACCAATATTTTCTATTTTTCCTGGAAAACCACATCACTCAATTTTAACTTATATATCTTATCTTAAAATAAAAGTTGTTATGACTATAATGATTAATGGTGGACAAAATTGATTGCTAATTTCATAAAAAGATACAAATACAAAACTATTAAAATTACTGATAACACGACGATGACTTATAGACATCAATATTGAAGAATTCGAGACAAGTTTTCATGTTCGATATCCAATTGATATACATATTGTTTACTCCATCATTCTATCCCATAAATAAAAAAGAATTGAATGCTCATATATTGAATCCACGTGAAAAATGCCACTGGAGCCAACTAAATGGTCAAAACGAGCTTATGTACATTTCCACTAATCCTATTCTATATCTTATTGAGATATGGTCAATATATCTTATAGACTACAGTAACTCTTCAAATTCCCTACTTAAATTATGTCCATTACACAATTTATTTACAATATTTAGAATGTGAAATTTGTTGGAAGAAGACCATAAAGTACAATACATGATTGAAAACTTAATAAAAATAATGTTATAATATATGCATAATAATACAAATTTCTTTGCTAATTATTTGACATTGAATTCTATTCAACTTATAGGTAAATATTTGGCAATAGTTTATTGTCATATGATATATCGATTTGATTTTAAATTGAGGTCTAAATTATATTCAACATCTGCAGCCACAATCACATATTCAGATACCACAATATTCTAACATCATGAATTTCACAAAAACTAATTCTTTGTTTCGTTTTCTGATCATTTGTGTTCTAATCTTTTCCCTCTAAACAATGGGATTGTTCGAGGAAAAATGTTTTCTCACCTAAAACTATAGAGTCATTATTGCCAATGACCTCCCACCGAAGTCGAATCCGATGTGGGCACATGTTTTCTCCGGGGACGGTGAACTCGGATACCATACACTACAGAAATCAGAACTATAACTTCAGCTTCTGCACAGGTTTCAAAATCGAGTTCTTCCCTCATATCTGGTGGGATAAGAAGGCAGCAAAGTTCGACCTTTTCGAAGTACATAGCGCTACTGGCTCGTGTGAGTCGATGGCATATATTATACACCTTCTTATCAGAATTAACCGCTTACTTCGTGGTAAATATTGAACATTAATGATTGTATTTTATGATTTTATGTGTATGACAACAAATATACGATGAAAAGGCAGTAAATAAAGCTTGAATAATTTGTGGATCTTCAAGGCATTAATTACCTACATTCTTCATAATGAGATTTGTGCATGGCATTGTGCTCGTTGAGACTTATAATTATATAACACAATAATAATGGGATATCTATCTTATATATATATATAAAGAATATATGAAAAATGGATAAAATAGTGTTGTAAGTTTGCCAATTTTGTGTTTTGATCTTGTAAATATTCACTTTTGGTTTGTGGTCTTATAAGTTAGGTTATGGTTTGGTTTGTGGTCATTTTTTGTCGAACTTGTGACATGACGCTGGAAAAACTGACGTTCCATGTGGCATCGAGAAATATTGACGTGACCAACTTTATGTCAATACTCGTAAAAAAGAACTAAAAATCAAAACATAACCTAATTTACAAGACCAAAACCCAAAATTGAATACTTACATGACCAAAACACAAAATAGACAAACTTACATTATTATTTTGGCTTTTATCCCTATATATGTGTGGTCTTTTAATACAAATAAATCTATCTATTTACAATTTATTAGTATAAATAAATGATGAAATTTGATGAAATAGAGTAACAAAAAAATATTATTGCAATGCCCATTCTCTCTCATCGATAAGAATTGTTATTACTTGTCAATTATTTACATAACCATTATTTACTTCTTCTTTTTTTTTCTAGAAAACCATATTCCTCAAATTTAACTTATTTATCTTATCTTAAAATAAAAGTGGTTATGACCATAATGGTAAATGATGGCCAAAATTGATTTGTAATTGCATAAAAATATAAAATACAAAACCATTAACTATCGATAGATATCAAAATCTTAAATTCGAGACGAATTACCTAATTGATATACATATTGTTGACTCTATCACTCTCTTCCATATGCTCATGTATTGAATCCACGTGAAAAATGCCACGGGAAGCAAGTAAATGCTCTAAACCAGTTTATGTACATTTCCACTAATCCTATGCTATATCTTATTGAGATTTGGTCAATATATTATATATCTTATAGACTATAGTAACTCTTCAAATTCTCTCCTTAAATTACATCAATTACAAAATTTATTAAATTTCCCCTCATAACTTACAATATTTAGAATGTGAAATTTATTGGAAGAAGACCCTAAATTACACATGATCGAAAACTTAATAAAAATAATTTTATAATATATGAATGAACGATAATTTTTTTCTTTGTTAATTATTTTGAGATCGAATTCTATTAAACTAATAGCTAAATTGTTGGCAATAGTTTATTTTCATATGATATATCGATTTGATTTTAAACTGAGGTCTAAATTCTAAATTCTGACCTTGAAAGGGAACGTTTAGGTTTTGACTAATTGGGTGTTAAACTTAGTACTTGTGAATTGATTCTTGGTCACAATATGGTTGGGGTGAAACAATTTCAAAGTCTACTGTTTTTCCCCAAAGGTTAAAATGGCACGAAGACGAAACACGATCATCTTTCCATTTAATTTATGAAGCATTCAATAAAACTTAGTTATTTCTGTACTGCATTCTTTTCAAAGGAATGCAAAACAAGAGCATAGCTCTAAACTTGACAATTTTGACTTACTAGAGAGTTTGCTTAACCTTTGAGGGGAATCAAACTTCATTTTCTGAAATGCTGATGTAAAGCTTGTCTATTGAGCAAAAGTGGCTAAAGTCCCTGCTATGTTTCATGGAGATAAATGTTCCAAGCAACAAAAAAGACAAATTAATTAAACATGATAGCTGTGTGTCTATTGACAGAGACGAACATTTAATCCTTTTTGTTTTCAAATTCTATTCTTCTTGGCTGCAAAGTGAAGACATGCATGATTGAAGTTACGCCTCTAACGTAGTTGGATATTTGTTTCTGCTTCAGATGATTGGGAAATATGCATTGTTTTAATGAGACGGTGTAGTTTGTTTAGTCAGTATAGTAATATAGGCTCTAAATTAATACCATGTTGAGTAGGAATTTTTTTCCCAAGCTGTCAGTTTGAATGCCCAACAGCTGTCTGATGGGATCATGATGATTTTAAAATACTTAATTGAAGTATCAACTGCTGATTTACGGTTGTTTATATATATATGCTGATTATTATTTACATAGCTTTGTATGTCCATTTGAGTTTCCTTTTCTATTAGCAGAGTAGCTGTAAACAGTAAAGTTCGTATTCGTTGGAAGGGGAGCTGCATGCTGAAATGGTTTTAGCTTTTAGTTCAAGCAATTCGCACGTGTTGCGAAATTTTAAATGATAAAAACCCACTCAAAATGCATATCAGGGTTGGACGTTTTGATAACGATAAGGTTATTATGGTATTTCTTTATAAAAGGTGCTATTCATAATATATATGAGTTTGAGATGCGTCGCCTTAGCTTACAGAAAGAGTGAACGACAAGGTTCCCACAGATGAAGAACAGCTGACATAGTGGACCTTACCAGAAGGTGATCTTGTTTTACTGGCTAGTTTCAGCATTAAGGTAGTGCTTTACCTAAAGATTTTTTTTTACTGTTATTGATACTAGAAGGATAGCAACCTATTCCATGTTCTATTCAAATCACATTTTAAATGACTGCATGGGCAAATTCTTGTTGTCCTCCTCAATCGATACTGCATGTTGTGCATTTATTTTTTGAACAAACATATGGACGTAAAATCTTCTCGTATTTTTTCACTTTAATGTACTCGAAGGATAATGCATATAATTTGGTGAAACCAGAAGAATGGTATAATGGGTATCTTGCAAGTGAAAAGTCTCCCTTTTATGTTAGGAATTATAACAATGATGATGATATACTTAGATAAAGGATTTTTTTTAATGATAGATGGTGGTGTTTTTAACTGGCAGAGTACTGTATATCAAGCTGTAGTCTCCTTGGTTTTTAACTTAATGCGGCATAACCATTCTCAACTTGAAGAATCATGCGACGGAACATGCCAACGTTGTGAAGAGTACGGTGATATTGAACACATTTGTACTGCATCAAGTCGGTCCAATCTAGGATCAAATAACATCACAAGAATTGTTCAATTACCATGCGTTACCAACTACCAGAATAATCTATCAATTTCACCTTTCCATGCATGCATTGGTTTTCAAAGAGATCAAAGCTCGATAACAAGAAGAAACGAATGTCTTCAGAGGTCTCACCGGAATTGTGGAATGTACACTTAAAGGTGAGAGCCAGTTTCTTTGGTTTCGACCTTTAAAATCTCTCATTCACTAATAATTAACGAACTCTTTTTTGTCACTAGATGATTATTATCTACTTCCTATGGAAATTGACCTAAACCGTCAAGCTTAATTTGCCTCTTCACGATCATTTTAAGGTACGTGCATATTTTGTGCTACCTGCGACTCATAATTAGCATAATCGCTTGTTGTATTGATCACTTGTTTGTTTGTCGTAGCCGGCCTCTTGTTGTTGCAGGCAATTTGCTTCCAGCTCCAAAAACACCTGCAGCCAAGGTCCTCATAAAACTAAACCAACGGACGATTGCTGTTGTAGCTCTAGCTTATAGCTTTATATATGCACTGCGCATGCCCATTTATATGCTAGTGACCTTTGGCGCGCGTTTCGTGTTTGTACATGTTTTCTTTGTAATTAAATTAATTTATATTGAAATGGGGTTATACCATAATTATAAAATATAGTGAAGGACTAAAATGTAATTTGAAATAATGAATTTGAAAGAAAATTGAAAAAATAAATAAAATGGTGTAAAGAATGAAACCTGTGATATGTTGTGAAAAATGTCATTTTCACTGAGCTACAAAGTCTATGAATTAAAAACTCGACACTTTATTAATATATAGTAAAATAAAAACAGACCATGACACCAAGTCTTTTGGCTGTATCAGATGAAAACTGAATATATTGTAAGAATTAATAGCTTCCTGTCAAATTAATTAATAAATAATGGATGGATGATCATCCAATGCTTTTGAATTTCAAATATATTAATGCATGGTAGTTGTTTAATTGTGTTGCAAATATATACTTGATATCTAATTATTAAAAAATTAATAGACTTTGAGAGTAATTATCGTATATTATATGAAGTTGTCGTCATTACACAAAATAAATTATAGTTTTAACAAATATTATTAGAAAACTCATATATAAATGAAAATGTAATTAATATGACCAATATTGTTAGAATTATAAACACTTGAATGAATGAATTATTAACCTAAAACCTTTATATTTGTCCTGCATGATTATTCTCTCGAGCGTCTTGAATTGTTATATTAAACTATAGATTTTAACATTTGAAAAAAATTCATTTGTAAAAATTTAATGTTGTTAGTGACGAAGAATTTTTATAAAAAGAAAATTATAGTCTTTATAACTTAATTTCTTGCCAACAACAAGCTTTCATTACTATATTAAAAAATTGCATTACTTACATTTTAATTCATACTTTTTATTAATATATTAATATTAAACAATTCGATGTAAACTTGTTGGAAAAACGTCCAATTCGCACCCCATGATCACCTTTAGGATGCAGCATTACTTAACAGGAAACAAATCATTAGCTCAGAAGTTAAGTTATGATTTTATTTGGCATTGAATTTGTGGGGCCCTTAGCTCCTAATCGTTATTACAATGCAATTTGATTAGGGTTAACTAATTACAGCGGAAAACGAGTTTAAATTTTCTTTACAATGAGCCCAAAACATTTCATTTGAATACTAAAAATAGTATTGCATCCCACGTCATAAACATGCCCACACGAAATCAAAATCAATCATATACAAACAACTCATATTCTCGGGACATGTCCCGGTATATAGATACATATACATATATACTGGGAACAAGACAAAAACATAAAACCTCAGCCCAAGCTGTGGCTCCCTCCAGAAGTACCCTCTCCGGTCTCCTGATATCCTGGAGTACCTGCCATTGTCCACACACAAAGACAACAACAGCCCCCCTTGGGGGTGAGCAAAGCTCCGTATGGAACAACCAATCATATATACCACATATATCGAAACAATGATATATGGTATGCAATGCATGTATGTCGTGGAGGTATCAGGTCAAATGCCCACCCACTGAGCACATATCAGAATCAATCAAATCGCTATCAAATCAATGCTCGAGCTGGTACACCGGCCAATATGGGATACTCGTATGATAGCGTCGGCAAAGCGCCATCAAATCCCAAATCTCATATCCAATCATATGAGGTCACAATTGTCTATGCTTTACGGGTCATATAATACCGGCATAGTGATTGTGTTCACAAACCCCGGAATCCAATCAAATCATATCAGGGTATCCAAGGATCATAGCTCAACGTGCATGTCATGTATCGATGTATGCATAAAATGATGTGTGTTAACAAAACATTTATTTTATACATCGATATCTTAATCTCAATGTCATGTATGCCACATCAATCAACAAATAAGGCATATAGACACATAATCTCATTCCAATCAATCAAATCAATCCGACATATATCATATAATACAGATACCTGTCGTATGTTACCCGGTCGCAATATACCTCAATTCTTCGATTCCAGTTGATGTAGCCTGAAGATATCGATATTACACTTTATCTACATCAATAACATACTCATTCCAATCAATAACATACTCCAAAATCATTAATATGAGTTTCAAATATCATTTGAAACTTCAAAAATTCATATCAAATCAAATTCATATCATAATTCAATTCCGACTTCGAATACAAGTTTCTTGTCGGTTATTTTACTACATATCAGAAATTCAACTTCAAATACATACTATTCCAGCACTTTGATATTTAGAGCTACTGGAACTAGAAGAAAATTACCTCAGTCAGAAGCCCTCGACGGGACGATTACAAATATATAATTTTTTTCGCGTTTGGACAGCGTTTCGAAGTCGATTCAGACGAAAGAAATCGAGTTTCCCTTCTTTTCTCTCGAAGCCACGGTAAGGAAATGAAAAAAGAGTAAAGCAGAAGTCTCGTTCTTATCACCACCGTTCTCGCGCTCGGGCGGTAGAATTCCCGAAAAATCTTTATGCCGCGCTCGGGCGGTCAAAAATTACCGCTCGGGTGCGGAGTGTTCTGCCCAACTGTACGCAAATTCCAACCCTGGCGCTCGGGCGGTCATTTTCTACCGCCCGGGCGCCACACGTTCTGTACAATTATTTGGTTTTTGTACTTATTGGCGTCCGGCTTCTCCAATCGAGCTCTTACAACGTCAATTCATATTCAATATTCATTTCTCAATTCCATTGTCAGGATATACATCAAATGTATAATCACACATCAAATTCATGAATTATCGATAATCATATAGGATTTACGATAATACGATACATGGTCCTTACATTTCTCCCCCTCTTAAAAGATTTCGTCCTCGAAATCTCAAACATCTCTATATACATAACATTGGCAAACATACATATGTCACCAGTTATAGTACATATCAAAACTAAAATCAGTAAAAGGATCAGAATACATCGAATACAATGGAATAGATGTTATAGAATCAAACAAATGCGGATACGAATCTCGCATCTTGCTCTCCAATTCCCACGTCGACTCTTCAACACCATGTCGTGTCCATTGCACTCGTACTAGAGGAATCGACTTATTTCTCAATATCTTTTCCTTTCGATCCATAATTCGAACAGGTTGTTCGACATAGGAAAGAGAAGTATCAAGTTCCACCTCATCAGGTGCAAGTACATGTGATGGATCCGGTTCATATTTCCTCAGCATAGAAACATGAAACACATCATGAGGCAGATAAAGCTGGTGGTAATGCCAATCGATACGCAAGATCACCAACTCGATCCAGAATCTCGTATGGACCAACATAACGAGGAGATAATTTTCCTTGCATGCCAAATCGAACAGTACCTCTAAAGGGAGATATTTTCAAAAACACTCTGTCACCTTTATGGATTCCAAGGGTCGTCTTCGTTTATTCGCATAACTCGTTTGACGATCCTGAGCAGCTTTCATCCGCTGCCGAATCAACTGAACCTTATCGTTCATTTCCTGTATCATTTCAGGTCCAGTCAATTGTCTCTCACCAATCTCATCCCAGAATAACGGTGATCTACATCGTTTCCCATATAGAGCTTCAAACGGTGCCATACCGATGCTCGTCTGAAAGCTATTATTATAAGAAAATTCGACCAATGGTAAGGCATCTTGCCATCCCATTCTAAAGTCCATCACAATCGCACGCAACATATCCTCTAGAGTCTGGATCGTACGCACAGTTTGGCCATCAGTTTGAGGATGATAAGAAGTCCTCATAGCCAAACGCGTACCCATCACCTCCTGAAAACTACCCCAGAATTTAGAAGCAAATCTGGGATCACGATCAGATACAATCGAGACTGGCACTCCATGCAGTCTCACAACATTCTCAATGTATAAACGGGCCATTCTCTTATAAGGATAAGTCCATTCATACGGAATAAAATGCGCAGATTTGGAAAGCCGATCAATAATCACCCAAATAGCATCACAGCCCTTGGGCGAACGAGGTAAATGAGTCACAAAATCCATAACGATATGTTCCCAATTCCATTTCGGGATTTCAAGACTATGGAGCAATCCTCCCAGATTCATTCTCTCAGTTTTTACTTGCTAGCAGACAAGACATTTCGAAATAAACTCAGCAATGTCCTTCTTCATACGTTTCCACCAGAATTGAGGTCTCAATGTCAAATACATCTTCCGACCTCCAGGGTGAATACTGTATTTGCTACAATGTGCTTCACGAAGAAGGGCAGATTTCAAATCAGAATCATCAGGAACTACCAGCCGACCATTCAGTCGTAAAGAACCATCAGAAGAAATTTGAAATCCAGACTGATGTCCAGCAGATACCAGTTCTTTCGACTTTTGGATCTGAGCATCGCTTCGTTGGGCCTTTCGTATTTTCGATATCAAGTTCGGCTCAATTTGCAATGCTGAGACAGTGACAGAATTCCAATTCGAGTGAAAAGTCCAGCCAGAAGTACATATATCCTCATGTACCTTGGCGACACTGACAGAAGCTAAAACAGAATCATAAACTTTACGGCTCAAGGCATCCGCAGTAACATTCACCGATCCAGGATGATATTGAATTTCACAAACAAAATCCTTCAGGAGATCCATCCACCTGCGTTGCCTCATATTCAGATCAGATTGAGAAAAGAGATATTTCAGACTCTTATGGTCCGAATATATAACAAAATTTTCTCCGTACAAATAATGGCTCCAGATCTTCAATGCAAACACAATGGCGGCCAATTCAAGATCATGAACAAGATAACGTGTTTCATGAGATTTCAATTGACGAGACGCATAAGCAACCAATTTGCCATGTTGCATCAAAACACAGCCCAAACCTTTACCAGACGCATCTGTACACACCACAAATCCTCCGGTACCTGAGGGAATAGTAAGCACAGGTGCTGTGGTCAATCTCGTCTTCAATTCAAGGAAACTAGCTTCACATTCATCTGACCAAATGAATCGCTGATTCTTTTGTGTCAGTTGAGTAATAGGTTTAGCTATTTTCGAAAATCCCTCGATAAAACATCGATAATATCCCCCTAAACCCATGAAGCTACGGATCTCAGGAACATTCGTAGGTCTTGTCCAATTCAATACAGCTTCGACCTTCGCAGGATCAACAGATATGCCATGTCTCGAAATGACGTGGCCCAGAAATACCACTTTGTCCATCCAGAATTCACATTTGGACAATTTGGCATATAAATGACTAGTACGAAGAGTTTGAAGTACCAGTCTCAGATGTTCAGCATGCTCCTTTTTCGATTTCGAATACACAAGAATATCATCAATAAAAACAATAACGAATCGGTCTAGATAATCTCGGAAGACCCGATTCATTAAATCCATAAAGATAGCAGGAGCATTCGTAAGACCAAAAGTTCATAGTGGCCATACCTCGTACGAAAAGCAGTTTTGGGCACATCTTCGTCTCGAACTCGTACTTGATGATACCCATAACGAAGATCAATCTTCGAGTATATAGAAGTACCCTGAAGCTGATCAAATAAATCATCAATACGAGGAAATGGGTACTTGTTTTTCATAGTAGCCCGATTCAGTTGCCTATAGTCAATACACATCCGCATAGTACCATCTTTCTTTCGAACAAATAAAACTGGAGCTCCCCAAGGTGATACACTCGGTCGAATATACCCCTTATCGAGAAGATCCTGCAATTGTTCTTTCAATTCCAAAGGTGCCATGCGATAGGGAGCTTTAGAAATAGGCGCAGTCCCCGGCACAAGATCAATACTAAACTCAACTTCTCGATGAGGAGGAAAATCAGGAATCTCATCGGGAAATACATCCGGGAATTCTTTCGCAACTGGAATCTCAGATAAAGAAGACTCCTTCTTCAAAATATCAATAGCGTAGATAAGATAACCTTCATCTCCGATAGTCAAAAATCGGGGCATTTCCAAGGAAGATATCAATGGAATTTTGGCTTGGGAACCCTTGCCATAAAAATTCCACTTGGGTCCATCAATCGGTCGAAATCGAACCACCCCATGACAACAATCAACAGTAGCTCGATTTGTTGTCAAGATATCCATGCCAAAAATACAATCAAAGTCGTGCATTGGGAGGACAATTAAATTCAGAAATACCACATTATCCTCATATATCAATACACAATTATGCACAACTCTTTCAGACAAAATAATCTTCCCTGCTGGCATGGCTATCGACAAAGTATCATACAACGGGGTACACTCAATATTGTGAGATGCAACAAATGCATGAGATATGAATGAATGAGATGCTCATGTATCAAATAAAACACGTGCAGGATAATCGCAAAGCGTGCAAATACCTGCAATCACACCTCCAGGAGCTTCTCTCGCCTGATCCTCAGTCATGGCGTACACTCTCACTTGAGGAGGAACTTGGGCACTCTGACCACCCGGTCCTCGATATCGTGGGACACTCGACTGCTGAAAAGATGGAACAGGAACAACAGGTCTCGTCATACTGGGGCCACCTCTAAATCCTGGCTGGGGTTGAGCAGAAGTCGTACCCCTGTTCGGACATACTCGAGAGAAATGGCCTTCCTGCCCACATTGATAACAAGTACCAAACATACCTCGACACTGTTCGATAGTATGTTTGCCTCCACAATGGCTACAATAGGGAGCAATCACAGGACTCCCTCGGTGTGATCCACTAGAGCTCGAAGAAGACGAAGAAACAGAGCCAGTCTTCTTGAACTTCTTACTCCTCGGCCGCAAAGTAGGCTGCTGAGCTGACACCGGAGGTGGAGGAGTATACTGTGGACCTCCTCTCCTAAGTCCAGCCTCGGCTGCCTTGGCTCGTTCCACTGCCTCTGCGTAGCTGGTAGGCAATCCAGAAACAACATATGTATACAAAGTAGGATGTAAACCATTTACAAACCTGTTATATTTTGCCCTCGCATTCCCAGCTACGTGAGGTGCATACTTCAGTAAAGTAGAAAACTTCGAAGCATACTCTGCAACAGACATCGTTCCCTGCTGCAGACTATTGAATTTATTCTCCTGAGCAGTATAATAGGATGGAGGGGAATACTGGTCCAAAAACTGGGCCTTGAAGACATCCCAAGTGACTTCAATCCCGGCCTCTTTCAATCCAATCTCAGCGGCTTCCCACCAAGATTTAGCTCGGTCTTTCAGTTGATACAAAGCAAGTTTCAGTCTCCAAGCCTTAGAATACTCAACAATATTAAACAAGTGCTCGATATCCTTCAGCCAAGCCTCAGCTCTTTCAGCACTCTCAGTGCCAAAGAACCTCGGTGGTTTCAAATCCTGGAATCGAGCCATCACAACACCCATGGACAATCCTTCAAATTGTCCAACAATCCTCTCAGTACTGCTAATAGCAGTTTCATTTGTGGGATCTATCTACAAATCAAAAGATGAATATCACAATTTCATAATCTCATCATCTCATATCGTCAATCTCATCAAATACTTACTCAATTCAAATCAGATAAGAGCAAGTAATACAAATAATTCAAACACATATGCACAATTCATTTGTGCCTATTACGTGTGCACAAGACTCAATCGAGCATTCCCAGCTATGCTTTGATACCATACTGTGTGGGGCCCTTAGCTCCTAATCTTTATTACAATGCAATCTGATTAGGGTTAACTAATTACAGCGGAAAACGAGTTTAAATTTTCTTTACAATGAGCCCAAATCATTTCATTTGAATACTAAAAATAGTATTTCATCCCACGTCATAAACATGCCCACACGAAATCAAAATCAATCATATACAAACAACTCATATTCTCGGGACATGCCCCGGTATATAGATACATATACATATATACTGGGAACAAGACAAAAACATAAAACCTCAGCCCAAGCTGTGGCTCCCTCCAGAAGTACCCTCTCCGGTCTCCTGATATCCTGGAGTACCTGCCATTGTCCACACACAAAGACAACAACAGCCCCCCTTGGGGGTGAGCAAAGCTCCGTATGGAACAACCAATCATATATACCACATATATCTAAACAATGATATATGGTATGCAATGCATGTATGTCGTGGAGGTATCAGATCAAATGCCCACCCACTGAGCACATATCAGAATCAATCGAATCGCTATCAAATAAATGCTCGAGCTGGCACACCGGCCAATATGGGATACTCGTATGATAGCGTCGGCAAAGCGCCATCAAATCCCAAATCTCATATCCAATCATATGGGGCCACAATTGTCTATCCTTTACGGGTCATATAATACCGGCATAGCGATTGTGTTTACAAAGCCCGGAATCCAATCAAATCATATCAGGGTATCCAAGGATCATAGCTCAACGTGCATGTCATGTATCGATGTATGCATAAAATGATGTGTGTTAACAAAACATTTATTTTATACATCGATATCTCAATCTCAATGTCATGTATGCCACATCAATCAACAAATAAGGCATATAGACACATAATCTCATTTCAATCAATCAAATCAATCCGACATATATCATATAATACAGATACCTGTCGTATGTTACCCAGTCGCAACATACCTCAATTCTTCGTTTCCAGTTGATGTAGCCTGAAGATATCGATATTACACTTTATCTACATCAATAATATACTCATTCCAATCAATAACATACTCCAAAATCATTAATATGAGTTTCAAATATCATTTGAAACTTCAAAAATTCATATCAAATCAAATTCATATCATAATTCAATTCCGACTTCGAATACAAGTTTCTTGTCGGTTATTTTACTACATATCAGAAATTCAACTTCAAATACATAATATTGCAGCACTTTGATATTTAGATCTGCTGGAACTAGAAGAAAATTACTTCAGTCAGAAGCCCTCGACGCGACGATTACAAATATATAATTTTTTTCGCGTTTGGACAGCGTTTCGAAGTCGATTCAGACGAAAGAAATCGAGTTTCCCTTCTTTTCTCTCGAAGCCACGGTAAGGAAATGAAAAAAGAGTAAAGCAGAAGTCTCGTTCTTATCACCACCGTTCTCGCGCTCGGGCAGTAGAATTCTCGCGCTCGAGCGCGAGACATTCTGTCCCCGAGAAATCTTTATGCCGCGCTCGGGCGGTCAAACATTACCGCTCGGGCGCGGAGTGTTCTGCCCAACTGTACGCAAATTTCAACCCTGGCGCTCGGGCGGTCATTTTCTACCGCCCGGGCGCCACACGTTCTGTACAATTATTTGGTTTTTGTACTTATTGGCGTCCGGCTTCTCTAATCGAGCTCTTACAACGTCAATTCATATTCAATATTCATTTCTCAATTCCATTGTCAGGATATACATCAAATGTATAATCACACATCAAATTAATGAATTATCGATAATCATATAGGATTTACGATAATACGATACACGGTCCTTACAGAATTAAATAAATACAAATATTTAATCATTTACTCTCTCCTTCCTACATATCAAACCTCATGTATGTTTCCGAACAAATTAAGAAATTATTAAGAAATCAAATTTTACAAAGAGATTTCCATTTTACCTATTATTTAACGAATGCTTTAGTAATTAAATGAACAAATTGGTAATATATAATTCTACAAAAAAAAATTTCGCGATGGTTTTTGTGATGGATAAACCGTCGCTAATGACATCTAATTTTTTTGACGGATAAACCGTCGCTAACAACGTCAATAAAGTCATTGTCGCTAATTTTTGCGACGGTTTCTCAACGGTTTTGAAAATTTAACCGTCGCTAATTTAGTGACGATTTATTTAGTGATGGTATTTCTCGACTTAGCGACGATTTCTTAAAAAAAATCGCTAATTAGCGACGGTTGTTTTCATCCGTTTTTATAAAAAAAAATGATTTTTTATAATTTCTTTAAATAAAATTTATTTGAAAAATTATTTATACAAATATTTAAATAATCTTCACAACTCATTTAAATTAATGATTTTCAAATTTATAAATAATGTATGAAACAATTAAATATTTAGATAATAATAAGTGAACAAATAAATTGCTTAAGAGAGAAAAATATATTACATAGATGACGATGTGATAAAATGGATCGAAATGCCCAAAAGAGGTGTCATAAAACGTTGCTATTGCACAAAAAATATATTTACACCGTCGCCAATAGTGACGGTTTTATGAACCGTCGCGGGTGTTTGAAAAAAGGTCGCTAATTATAGCGAAAGTTTGTAAAACCGTCGCTAATGCTCGACGGTTCCCTTGAGATGTCGCTAATGAGCGATGGTTTATCATAAATCGTCGCTACAAAAAAACCGTCGCTAACTAGCGACGTTTTGTATACTGCCGCAAATATTTCGACAAAATCCGTCGCAAATTTTCCGACAGTTTTGCCCAAACCGTCACGAAAACCTGATTTTTTTTTGTATTATAAAAAATCAAATGAAATAAAGGAATTTTGTTCAACCTAAATATATGAGACAAATGAAATACCATATGAACCACTAATTAAAAACAAAACTAAGAGTATAATATTATTTTCAAAAAATTATCATCTAGGTTTAGGATATTATTAATTTCATGGAGTTCAATCAATAGATAATAATATAAGTTAGAGTATGCCTTTTCGACTTTTGTTATATTATAATTATAATTGTATTATCAAAAACATATTCATTCATCTTAGAAAACTTTTTCCTGCCCCACTACCACTGCTGCGCTTCTCCTCTCCTCTCCTCCCGTACGTTTCAGATTCTCTCGCCTCTGTCCTTCAACGCAGACAATGAAGACAACCTTCGCACAAAACCATCATCTTAGCATTTTCTTTTATAAAAATTGTTCACTTGGGTGTTGTCACCATTGGCTCCGTGAGACTTCTCATAGAAGCTTTCGAAATCTGCTTGTTCGATAGAAGAGAACATGTAAGTCACGAAAATTAACTTTGTTTTTCTGGAATAACACTTTTATAACTTGTTTGTTTGGAAGTTTTTTTGTCGATACTTAATGAATTTACTCTTTGACCAGGGATAGATAAATAAACATCATTTACAGCTACATTGTCAGGAAATTTTTGTGACTGTAGTTGTAGAACCCGTAAATCAGTCTACGTTTAAGCCATGCATAATTCTAGATTTTTAAATTTAATTGACTTCATTGCATGATTATTTTAAATGCATTTATTTGAAGTTAATTATTCATTATTTCAGTTCAGTAGTTTGATTTTTAGCATTTCGGTTATTTCAGTGAGGCCGGACTGGAGTTGGAGTTTTGAGATAGAATTTAAGATTCGAGAAATATTTCCAGAAGTTAATTTAGCTAGCAACTAAGTTCATTTAAGTTAGAAAGGGAGGTTTGAGGATTTAATTTAATTATTTGAGGTGATTAAGAAATGAACTCATTTAAGTTACTTAATTAAGAGGTTAGCTCACTAAATTATTTAAAGGATTAGTAAGGCTTTCAAGGATTATTAGTTGACTAGATAACAATATTTCCCCTTCATTTTATTGCAATTTTCGGCCCCCATTGTTGCTAGACAATTTAATTGCCAACTCATCAACCTTTTGACCCTTTCTTGTATTTAATTAGGAAGATAATTCTTTGATCTTTCTAGCACCATTTAATGATCTAATTAGCATTATCCTATCCTAGTCTAGCATGTAAAAATCGGCCATCACCATTCTAGAAACACCCAACATAGACTTGATATCAAACAACCATTCAAAATTCAAAAAAAAAGAGGGAGACTTGGTCATACATTGAACCCCTTTATTATTGGATCTCCCCCTCACTCTCCTAACCATCATTCCCCCTCCCTCATTCACGAAATTCAGAGAATTTTTCAGTAGAAAAACCGTGGGAATTCAGTAGGAAGAAAGGGAGGAAAATCGAGAGTAAAGAAAACAAGAGAAGCGCTCCACCTCCTCCGTGCCGCGTCGTCGTCGTTTCGTTCGTTTTCTTTCGAAACGAAACCAGGCATGTCTAGATTTCTTTCAAACCTCAATCAAGTCATATTATCAATTATTTTTCAGTATATGATCATGTTTTATCAAGCAAAAACCGAGATACATGTCAAAACATTTGAAACAACACATGCAGAATTTTCGAATTTTCCTTGGCAACCTTCACGGTTTCTTTTGGTTTGTGAGTTTCAGGTATCGAATCGACTCCAGGCTCCCAAGGCGACTTATATACATGTAATAGGATGCATTAGGATCACATTTGTCCATCGGTTTCACCCCATGCTTGCTGGAAAGCAAAAGAAATGACAGCAACACCATTTGTGTCCCTTTTTGAGTTCGAAAATTTCAGTTTCCTGTCATGAGGGTTTGATCTGATCTTGGCTGCCCTAAGGGCTCTTAGCCATGGTTGTATCACTCCCCTAGCATGTCTAAGACGTGACTAAGTCGCCCTTTTGGTGTCTTGGTCCATGGTGCATCGGTTTTAATCAAATCAACAAGAACAGCCCCTTTCCCCATTCGGCCCCTTCCATTTTTCAGCATATGGTTTCGTTTCTTTTGTTGCTTGGTATGGATCTTGGTTGGCCTATGGCCCTTAGCCACGGTTCATATCATGCTCCTAGATGTCTAGATCGTGCCATGATAAATCAAATGGCCACTGGAACGACGCAAGACATCGATCTAAGCAAAACACTACACACGCATGCACGTTGGCTCTCGGTTGGACCCTTCGGTTGATTTATGGTGTGATGCGGATTGTGGCTGGCCTAGGGCCCTTAGCCATGGTTCAAATCATTCCTTGGGATGTTGGTAAGAGTCTCTGGTTGGTGGTTCACGCCCCAATGGCCGGTAGTCTCGAAAACAACACAAGTTACACGGGTGTGCAGCTGCTGGAAATTTACAGCAAGTTGCTGTGTCGTTTAGAAGGCTCGTTTGAGTTCTTGATTGGCTTTTAGCCCATGGCCTTGGACTGGCCAGTGCCTCATTGAGTTAGGAAGGTCATGTTTTTGACCGTTTGTCATTTGGATCATTTTTTAGGTCGTACGAGAATTTACGGTGCGATGTGCCAAATTGACTCTCGAAAGAGCGTTTCGTGTTTTGGCCTCCATTCCACCTAGATTTCGACCCTATCATTTTAGGAGCATTATTTTATGATTTTTCAGCGTATTTTAATCATGACTATACGTCGGTTTGGTGTCGGTTCAGGTTGGCTCGGAGTCATGATTAAATGCGAAGTCATTAGGCATCATAGTCGCATATTTTGAACGTAAATTGCGTAGTTGGTCATGTTTAAACTATTGCATATTTTTCATAGCCCAGTTAGGTTGCAGCGAGCCTGGGGACGATCCAATCCAATCCAGTTGGTAAAATTACAGGATTTTTCATTATGCCAGTTAATTATTTTACGTGCATTAAATAGAAAATGATTATTTTTGAGATTTATGTGATATGGCTTGTGGTTCATTCACTATGTGGAAGTGTTATTTTATACGGTCGCCAGTGACCAATCAGTTCAGTATGGTACCACCCGGTCGCCAGTGACCGATCAGTTCAGTTTGGTACCACCCGGTCGCCAGTGACCGGCCAGCTCAGTTCAGTTTCAGCCTCCCCGGTAGCCAGTTACCGATCAGTTCAGCTTAGTGCAGGGGCCACAGGCGTAAAACATAATCTCAACAGAAAATTTTACCAGTTATTTCAGTACAGGCTCCAAGGAGCAAACATTTTTTTTACTGTGATTATCAGTTCAGTTATGCACGTATTATAATTGCTCAGTACAGATTATTTTCAGCATGCCTCAGGACAGAATATGTTAACTCATGCATATTTTAATTCAGATTTTTACTCGTTACCTGCGATATAATGCATGCTGAGTCTTTAGGCTCACTAGACTTGATTGTTGTAGGTACTGATGAGGCCAGGGCTGAGGGCGGGGACCAGTGAGCCAGCTTGGGTCGGCAGTAGTGGCACCCGAGGACCTCAGAGCAGCAGTTGTTATTTTACTCCGCAAACATTTTATCAGTCGTTGGATATTTTTTTTAAATTGTGATTTTTGGCAAACTTTATTTTCTTCTGCTGCAATATTTTGAAATATTGAACTTGTTTCACCAGTGATTTTATGAATGAGGCCACTTAAGTTCTTTTAAAAAGAAAATTTTTAATTTTTCCGCAAATTTTCAAGCAAGAAGTTCGAGGGCCTCTGCAGTAGTTTACATTTTTTTTTCACAATCTTACATAGTCAATTTTATAATTTTTTTAATCTGAAAGAATCCTTTGATTGGTTAGCTATCAAGAGGTTAGAGTTTGAGAATTCGATTTTTAGCTTTGAAAAATGATGAGAGTGGAGATGGTTGAATGTGGTTAGAAATTTTCTTCTAAGTTTTTACAGCTACATTGCCAGGAAATTTTTGTGACTGTAGTTTACATTTTTTACACAATCTTACATAGAAAATTTTATAATTTTTTTAATATGAAGGAATTCTTTGATGGTTAGCTACCAAGGGGTTAGAGTTTGAGAATTCGATTTTTAACTTTGAAAAATGATTAAAGTAGAGATGGTTGAATGTCGTTAGGAATTTTCTTCTAAGTTTTTACAGCTACATTGCCAGGAAATTTTTGTGACTGTAGTTTACATTTTTTACACAATCTTACTTAGACAATTTTATAATTTTTTTAATTGAAGAAATCCTTTGATTGGTTAGCTATGAAGGGGTTAGAGTTTGAGAAATCTTTCAAAAATGATGAGAGTGTAGATGGTTTAATGTGGTTAGCAATTTTCTTCTAAGTTTTTACAGCTACATTGCCTGGAATTTTTTGTCACTGTAGTTTACATTTTTTACACAATCTTACATAGATAATTTTATAATTTTTTTAGTATGAAGGAATCCTTTGACTGGTTAGTTATCAAGGGGTTAGAGTTTTAGAATTCGATTTTTAGCTTTGAAAAATGACGAGAGTGGATATGGTTGAATGTTGTTAGGAATTTTCTTTTAAGTTTTTACAGCTACATTGCCAGGAAATTTTTGTGACTGTAGTTTACATTTTTTACAAAATCTTACATAGACAATTTTATAATTTTTTAAATCTGAAGGAATCCTTTGACTGGTTAGCTATCAAGGGGTTAGAGTTTGAGAATTTGATTTTTAGCTTTGAAAAATGATGAATGGAGATGGTTGAATGTGGTTATGAATTTTCTTCTAAGTTTTTACATCTACATTGCCAAAAAAATTTGTGACTGTAGTTTACATTTTTTACACAATCTTACATAGACAATTTTATAATTTTTTTAAGTTGAAAAAATCCTTTGATTGGTTAGCTATTAAGGGGTTAGAGTTGAGAATTCGATTTTTATCTTTCAAAAATGATGAGAGTTGAGATGGTTGAATGTGGTTGGGAATTTTCTTCTAAGTTTTTATAGCTACGTTGCCAGGAAATTTTTGTGACTGTAGTTTACATTTTTTACAAAATCTTACATAGACAGTTTTATAATTTTTTTAATCTGAAAGAATCCTTTGATTAGTTAGCTATCAAGAGGTTAGAATTTGAGAATTCGATTTTTAGCTTTGAAAAATGATGAGAGTGGAGATGGTTGAATGTGGTTATGGATTTTCTTCTAAGTTTTTATAGATATATTGCCAGAAAATTTTTGTGACTGTAGTTTACATTTTTTACACAATCTTACATAGACAATTTTATATTTTTTTTAATATGAAGAAATCTTTTGATTGGTTTGCTATCAAGGGGTTAGAGTTTGAGAAATCTTTCAAAAATGTTGAGAGTGTAGATGATTTAATGTGGTTAGGAATTTTCTTCTAAGTTTTTACAGCTACATTGCCAGGAATTTTTTGTTATTGTAGTTTACATTTTTACACAATCTTACATAGATAATTTTATAATTTTTTTAATATGAAGGAATCCTTTGACTGGTTAGCTATCAAGGGGTTAGAGTTTTAGAATTCGATTTTTAGCTTTGAAAAATGATGAGAGTGGATATGATTGAATATGGTTAGGAATTTTCTTTTAAGTTTTTACAGCTACAATGCCAGGAAATTTTTGTGACTATAGTTTACATTTTTTACACAATCTTACATAGACAATTTTATAATTTTTTTAATCTGAAGGAATCCTTTGACTGGTTAGCTATCAAGGGCTTAGAGTTTGAGAATTCGATTTTTAGCTTTGAAAAATGATGAGAGTGGAGATGGTTGAATATGGTTATGAATTTTCTTCTGAGTTTTTACATCTAAATTGCTAGAAATTTTTTTGACTGTAGTTTACATTTTTTACATATCTTACATAGCAATTTTATAATTTTTTTAATTTGAAAGAATCATTTGATTGGTTAGCTATTAAGGGGTTAGAGTTGAGAATTCGATTTTTATCTTTGAAAAATGATGACAGTGGAGATGGTTGAATGTGGTTGGAAATTTTCTTCTAAGTTTTTTCAAAAACTCATACTGGAACTCGACCTTACAATTGCATTGAATTTACCCAAACCTGATTTTTTTTGTCTGAAAAGCAATATATTTGGAAAAAATAAAATATCACGTTGATCCTTTTCATTATATCCTCTTTAGAATTATTATTGTTATTATTTTCTAAAAAATGGTTTCGTTCTATATTGACAGTAGTTTTAAAGGAAGTTTGTTGACTCACCTTTCACATTATGGTATTCGCGAGGATAATATAAGCAACTTCAATATTTTAGATGCTTATTTTTCTCTCATTAGAGCTCAAAAATCTACAAACGGTTGCTTATTTGTTGCCACGACTGCTTGCTTGGAAATGACACTAAGAATACTTCGTATACAAGTTTTTTATAGGGACAAGGTATACTTTTTTAATGTACGTGATGTCATGGACCGACTATTCCAAATATACCCTGCTACTAAAGCTAGAGGAACATTTTCAATGAAGGACATGGTATCATTTGTCACCCACTATGCCTTTAGATTGACGAGTTTATGCAAGCAGCCTCGTGCAATCGACGAGCTTGCGAATTTTGACGATGAGGTAAACTTATATATTAAATAATATTACTTTAAGCATTTTTATAATAAATTGTGTTTGTCTTATAGGCACTAAGATGTAAAATACACGGACACTCCATATTAGATCAAAACGAAGTCCTCAAGAATTTAGAAACATTTCCCATCATCGCTGGTGTTTTTCTTATGCTTCTATGTTGAAATGTACTCACGTATGCTTCTTATTGTTTTGTATATTTCACTCAAGAAACCTGAAAAATAAAATTATTCAAAATTCGATCTCCTTATAAATGCTAATTAGCAAACACCTATTATCGATTGAACGAATTTATCATAATTAACATACGAACTAATATAACATTAGATTTCAAGAAAGGAAATCAACACGCATCATTTACATGGTTCGTTTTTATTGAACCTATATTCACATTTGCCTATAGCAAGAAGAATAATCTACTATGAACTTTTAGAAAGGATTTTACAGTTGATTTTTTTAATCCAACTAGCTTTCATGTATATATATGAGTCAACATGTGTAGTATTAACTGCCACAATTCCCTAACAATACAGCTAAGCCAGTAAGCTTCTATAAGTCTTTTTAATTTCTGAATGTTGAACTCCTTATCTTCACAGCGTCCGCAAGTTCCCAGGGAACAACTATCAACAAACTCCATCTTGGTTCTGTTTTACTCTCATTTGGAAGTAGTTTCTAGAAGTATTTTTCCCTTACTGAGCTCCTTGTTTTCACGGTGTCATAAGTTCTTTAAACAAGGACCAACTATCAACACTTATATATATATACACATACATACATACATACATAATATATATATATATATATATTTTATATATATATATATAACTTATAGGCTGTTTATGGAGGGCCTACTGTTGATGAGAAAATTGGCAGAGATTGTACAATGGAACAACATGCTGTTTTGGTCATTTGGAGCATGAAACTTCATACGAGTAGTGGAACTCAAACATATATGATCGTCCAAAACAGCTGGGGGAAGACTCGTGGATTTTCTGGATATATATTATTACCATTTGACTGTTGTGATATATTTACCAATAACTGAATTTAATTTAAAATGTTTATAAGCAATTTATTTTTATTTAACATAACTTGTATGTTGTGTATTTAGAATGGAACAATACAATTTATGGAAAGACGTCGTCGAAAATGTAGGATGTTTGGAAAGGTGGAGACTTGTCATCATTCGGCATGTCAAACTAGTATAAGACTTTATCGTAATTTGCTTTTATTAACGTAAAAAGTTAGGATGTTGATTTTTCTTGTATTTTTCTAGCCTGGTGACGACATTATGGATTTGGATCTCTGATGATGATTTTGTTTTTTCAGAATACTCCCTCTCTCGTACACTGTAAGTCTTCAGACGCTATTATTTAATAGGTTTACCTTGATATTTACTTTTCTTTTGTCATTATTGTGTAATTTAATATTAATTCTTGAAGATGGTGAAATCGTTAAAAAGACATCGAAGGGCCTTCATAAAGTGGACAATTTCACAAGTAGGTTGGGCCGTTACATTTGAAGGTCTTTAGGCGAAATACCACATCGCCAAACCACGAGAGAGATGCTGGTCATTTAAATGGTTGTGTAGTAACCCTTTGTGACGCGTTTAAATTTCGTGAGACCCTGCGCCAAAGCGGACAATTTCACAAGTGGGCTGGGCCGTTACATTTGGTATCAGAGCAACTCCCCGTGGGTTTGTGATGGTAAGGCAAACCTCGACGAGGACGCTGAGTCTCAAAAGAGGGAGTGGGTGAAGGCCTTTAGGCAAAATCCCACATCGCCAAACCACGGGAGAGATGTTAGACATTTAAATGGGCATATAGCAACCCCTTATGACGCGTTTTAAATCCGTGAGGCCCTGAATCAAAGAGGAATTTTCACAAGTGGACTGGGCTGTTACACTATGTGTTTAAATGGATTTATCATAATTAACATACAAATTAATATAGCATTAGATTTCAATAAAGGAAATCAACACACATCATTTACGTGGTTCGGTTTTATTGAACCTATATTCACATTTTCTATAGCATGAAAAATAATCTATTATGAACTTTTAGAAAGGAGTTTACAATTGGTATTTTTAATCCAACTAGCTTTCATTTATATATATGAGTCAACACATGTGTAGTCTTAACTGCCACAATTCCCTAACAATACAGCTAAGCCAATAAGCCTCTATAAGTCTCTTTACTTTCTGAATGTTGAACTCCTTATCTTTATAGCGTCCGCAAGTTCCAAGGGAACAACTATCAACAAACTCCATCTTGGCTCTGTTTTACTCTCATTCAAAAGTAGTTTCTAGAAGTATTTTTCCACTACTGAACTCCTTGTCTTCACGGTGTCACAAGTTCTTTAAACAAGGACCAACTATCAACACTTATATATATATACTTACATACATTCATACATAATATATATATATATATATAAATAACTTATAGGATGTTTATGGAGGGCCTAGTGTTGATAAGAAAATCGACAGAGATTGTACAATGGACCAACATGTTGTTTTGGTCATTGGGAGCATGAACCTTCATACGAGTAGTGGAACTCAAACATATATGATCGTCCAAAACACCTGGGGGAAGACACTTAGATTTTCTGGATATATATTATTACCATTTGACTGTTGTGATATATTTACCATCTTTCTGATGTTACCAATAGATTCAGAAAAATTTTCTTACAGAAAAATGGAGGTATTTACAGTTTTTGTTTCCAATAACTGAATTTAATTTAAAATGTTTATAATCATTTTATTTTTATTTTAACATAACTTGTATGTTGTGTATTTAGAATGGAACAATACAATTTGTGGAAAGACGTCGTCGCAAACGTGGGATGTTTGGAAAGGTAGAGACTTGTCATCCTTCGGTATGTCAAACTGATATAAGACTTTATCGTAATTTGCTTTTATTAACGTAAAAAGTTAGGATGTTGATTTTTCTTGTATTTTCTAGCCTGGTGACTACATTATGGATTTGGATCTCTGATGATGATTTTGTCTTTTCAGAATACTCCCTCTCTCGTACACTGTAAGTCTTCAGACGCAATTATTTAATATGTTTACCTTGATATTTACTTTTCTTTTGTCATTGTTGTGTATTTTTATATTAATTCTTGAAGATGGTGAAATCGTTAAAAAGACATCGAAGGGCCTTCACAAAGTGGAAAATTTCACAAGTAGGTTGGGCCGTTTCATTTGAAGGTCTTTAGGAGAAATCCCACATCGCCAAACCACGAGAGAGATGCTGGGCATTTAAATGAGTGTGTAGTAACCCTTCGTGACGCGTTATAATTCCGTGAGACCCTGCGCCAAAGCGGACAATTTTACAAGTGGGTTGGGCCGTTACATTTGGTATCAGAGCAACTCCCCATGGGTTTGTGATGGTAGGGTATCTCAGCGAGGATGCTGAGTCTCGAAAAGGGGGGTAGGGGGCGGGGTTGAAGGCCTTTAGGCAAAATCCCACATCGCCAAACCACGGAATAGATGTTAGACATTTAAATGGGCCTGTAGCATCCTTTTATGACGCGTTCTAAATCTGTGAGGCCCTGAATCAAAGCAGAATTTTAACAAGTAGAATAGGCCGTTACACTATGTGTTTAAACGGATTTATCATAATTAACATACGATTTAATATAACATTGGATTTCAAGAAAGAAAATCAACACACATCATTTATGAGGTTCGATTTATTGAACCTATATTCACATTTGCCTATAGCAAGAAGAATAATCCACTATGAACTTTTAGAAAGGAGTTTACAATTGGTTTTTTTAATCCAACTAGCTTTCATGTATATATATGAGTCAACACATGTGTAGTCTTAACTGCTACAATTCCCTAACAATACTGCTAAGCCAATAAGCCTCTATAAGTCTTTTTACTTCCCGAATGTTGAACATCTTATCTTCCTAGCATCCGCAAGTTCCCAGGAAACAACTATCAACAAACTCCATCTTGGTTCTGTTTTACTCTAATTCGGAAGTAGCTTCAAGAATTATTTTTCCCTTACTGAACTCCTTGTCTTCACGGTGTCATAAATTCTTTAAACAAGGTCCGACTATCAACACTTATATATATATATATATATATATATATATATATATATATTATAGGCTGTTTATGGATGACCTACTGTTGATGAGAAAATCGGTAGAGATTGTACAATGGACCAACATGCTGTTTTGGTCACTGGGAGGATGAAACTTCATACGAGTAGTGGAAATCAAACATATATGATCGTCCAAACAGTTGGGGGAAGACTCGTGAATTTTCTGGATATATATAATTACCATTTGACTATTGTGATATATTTACCATCTTTCTGATGTTACCAATAGATTCAGACAAATTTTCTTACTGAAAAATGGAGGTATTTAAAGTTTTTGTTTCCAATAACTGAATAATTTAAAATGTTTATAAGCAATTTATTTTTATTTTAACATAACTTGTATGTTGTGTATTTAGAATGGAACAATACAATTTGTGGAAAGACGTCGTCGCAAACGTGGGATGTTTGGAAAGGTAGAGACGTGTCATCTTCGGTATGTCAAACTGGTATAAGACTTTATCGTAATTTGCTTTTATTAACGTAAAAAGTTAGGATGTTGATTTTCTTGTATTTTCTAGCCTGGTGACTACATTATGGATTTGGATCTCTGATGATGATTTTGTCTTTTCAGAATACTCCGTCTCTCGTACACTGTAAGTCTTTAGACGCTATTATTTAATAGGTTTACCTTGATATTTACTTTTCTTTTGTCATTGTTTTATATTTTTAAATTAATTCTTGAAGATGGTGAAATCGTTAAAAAGACATCGAAGGGCCTTTACAAAGTGGAAAATTTCTTAAGTAGGTTGGGCCGTTACATTTGAAGGTATTTAGGTGAAATCCCACATCGCCAAATCACGAGAGAGATGCTGGGCATTTAAATGGGTGTGTAGTAACCCTTTGTGACGCGTTTTAATTCCGTGAGAACCTGCGCCAAAGCAGAAAATTTCACAAGTAGGCTGGGCCGCTACATTTGGTATCAGAGCCACTCCCCGTGGGTTTGTAATGGTAGGGCAAACCTCAGCGAGGACGCTGAGTCTCGAAAAGGGGGGGAGGGAGCGGGGTTGAAGGCCTTTAGGCAAAATCCCACATCGCCAAACCACGGAAGAGATGTTAGACATTTAAATGGGCCTGTAGCAACCCCTTATGACGCGTTTTAAATCCGTGAGGCCCTGAATCAAAGTGGAATTTTAACAAGTAGACTGGGGCGTTACACTATGTGTTTAAACGGATTTATCATAATTAACATACGAATTAATATAACATTGGATTTCAAGAATGGAAATCAACACACATCATTTATGTGGTTCGGTTTTATTGAACCTATATTCACATTTGCTGATAGCAAGAAGAATAATCCACTATGAACTTTTAGAAACGAGTTTACAATTGGTTTTTTTAATCCAACTAGCTTTCATATATATATATGAGTCAACACATGTATAGTGTTAACTGCCACAATTCCCTAACAATACTGCTAAGTCAGTAAACCTCTATAAGTCTTTTAACTTCCTGAATGTTGAACACCTTATCTTTCTAGCAACCGCAAGATCCCATTAAACAACTATCAACAAACTCCATCTTGGTTAGCTTCAAGAATTATTTTTCCATTACTGAACTCCTTGTCTTCACGGTGTCATAAATTCTTTAAACAAGGTCCAACTATCAACACTTATATATATATATACACATACATACATACATACATAATATATATATATATATATATAACTTATAGGCTATTTATGGATCACCTACTGTTGATGAGAAAATCGGTAGAGATTGTACAATGGACCAACATGCTGTTTTGGTCACTGGGAGCATGAAACTTCATACGAGTAGTGGAAATCAAACATATATGATCGTCCAAACAGTTGGGGGAAGACTCGTGGATTTTCTGGATATATATATTTACCATTTGACTGTTGTGATATATTTACTATCTTTCTGATGTTACCAATAGATTCATACAAATTTTCATACTGAAAAATGGAGGTATTTACAATTTTTGTTTCCAATAACTGAATAATTTAAAATGTTTATAAGCAATTTATTTTTATTTTAACATACCTTGTAATTTGTGTATTTAGAATGGAACAATATAATTTGTGGAAAGACGTCGTCGCAAACGTGGGATGTTTGGAAAGGTAGAGAGTTGTCATCCTTTGGTATGTCAAACTGGTATAAGGCTTTATCGTAATTTGCTTTTATTAACGTAAAAAGTTAGGATGTTGATTTTTCTTGTATTTTCTAGCCTGGTGACTACATTATGGATTTGGATCTCTGATGATGATTTTGTCTTTTCAGAATACTCGCTCTCTCGTACACTGTAAGGCCTTTAGGCAAAATCCCTCTCTTGTATTTTCTAGCCTGCTGAGTCTCGAAAGGGGGGAGGGGGGGGGAGGGGGCGGGGATGAAGGCCTTTAGGCAAAATCCCACATCGCCAAACCACGGAATAGATGTTAGACATTTAAATGGGCCATTAGCATCCCCTTATGATGCGTTTTAAATCCGTGAGGCCCTGAATCAAAGTTGAATTTTAACAAGTAGACTGGGCCGTTACACTATGTGTTTAAACGGATTTATCATAATTAACATACGAATTAATATAACATTAGATTTCAAGAAAGGAAATCAACACACATCATTTACGTGGTTCGGTTTTATTGAACCTATATTCACATTTGCCTATAGCAAGAAAAATAATCCCCTATGAACTTTTAGAAAGGAGTTTACAATTGGTTTTTTTAATCCAACTAGCTTTCATATATATATATGAGTCAACACATGTGTAGTGTTAACTGCCACAATTCCCTAACAATACCGCTAAGCCAGTAAGCCTCTATAAGTCTTTTTACTTCCTGAATGTTGAAGTCCTTATCTTCATAGCGTCCGCAAGTTCCCAGGGAACAACTATCAACAAACTCCATCTTGGTTCTGTTTTACTCTCATTCGGAAGTAGCTTCATGAATTATTTTTCCCTTACTGAACTCCTTGTCTTCACGGTGTCATAAATTCTTTAAACATGGACCAACTATCAACACTTATATATATATATATATATATATATATAAATATATACACACACATACATACATACATAATATATTTATATATATATATATAAAACTTATAGGCTGTTTATGGATGGCCTACTGTCGATGAGAAAATCGGTAGAGATTGTACAATGGAACAACATGCTGTTTTGGTCATTGGGAGCATGAAACTTCATACGAGTAGTGGAACTCAAACATATATGATCGTCCAAAACAGTTGGGGGAAGACTCATGGATTTTCTGGATATATATTATTACCATTTGACTGTTGTGATGTATTTACCATCTTTCTGATGTTACCAATAGATTCGAACAAATTTTTTTACTGAAAAATGGAGGTATTTACAGTTTTTGTTTCCAATAACTAAATTTAATTTAAAATGTTTATAAGCATTTTATTTTTATTTTAACATATCTTGTATGTTGTTTATTTAGAATGGAACAATACAATTTGTGGAAAGACGTCGTCGCAAATGTGGGATGTTTGGAAAGGTAGAGACTTGTCATCCTTCGGTATGTCAAACTGGTATAAGACTTTATCGTAATTTGTTTTTATTAACGTAAAAAGTTAGGATGTTGATTTTTCTTGTATTTTCTAGCCTGGTGACTACATTATGGATTTGGATCTCTGATGATGATTTTGTCTTTTCAGAATACTCCGTCTCTCGTACACTGTAAGTCTTCAGACGCTATTATTTAATAGGTTTACCTTGATATTTACTTTTCTTTTGTCATTGTTGTGTATTTTTAAATTAATTCTTGAAGATGGTGAAATCGTTAAAAAGACATCGAAGGGCCTTCACAAAGTGGAAAATTTCTCAAGTAGGTTGGGCCGTTACATTTGAAGGTCTTTAGGCGAAATCCCACATCGCCAAACCACGAGAGGGATGCTGGGAATTTAAATGGGTGTGTATTAACCCTTTTTGACGTGTTTTAATTCCGTGAGACCTTTCGCCAAAGCTGAAAATTTCACAAGTGGGCTGGGGGTGTATTAACCCTTTTTGACGTGTTTTATAGCGTCCGCAAGTTCCCATTAAACAACTATCAACAAACTCCATCTTGGTTCTGTTTTACTCTCATTCGGAAGTAGCTTCAAGAATTATTTTTCCCTTACAGAACTCCTTGTCTTCACGGTGTCATAAATTCTTTAAACAAGGTCCAACTATCAACACTTATATATATACACATACATACATACATAATATATATATATATATATATAACTTATAGGCTATTTATGGATGACCTACTGTTGATGAGAAAATCGGTAGAGATTGTACAATGGACCAACATGCTGTTTTGGTCATTGGGAGCATGAAACTTCATACGAGTAGTGGAACTCAAAAATATATGATCGTCCAAAACAGTTGGGGGAAGACTCGTGGATTTTTTGGATATATATTATTACCATTTGACTGTTGTGATATATTTACCATCTTTCTAATGTTACAAATAGATTCGGACAAATTTTCTTACTGAAAAATGGAGGTATTTATAGTTTTTGTTTCCAATAACTAAATTTAATTTAAAATGTTTATAAGCATTTTATTTTTATTTTACATAACTTGCATGTTGTTTATTTAGAATGGAACAATACAATTTGTGGAAGGACGTCGTCGCAAACGTGGGATGTTTGGAAAGGTAGAGACTTGTCATCCTTCGATATGTCAAACTGATATAAGACTTTATCGTAATTTGCTTTTATTAACGTAAAAATTTAGGATGTTGATTTTTCTAGCCTGGTGACTACATTATGGATTTGGATCTCTCATATTGATTTTGTCTTTTCAGAATACTCCCTCTCTCGTACACTGTAAGTTTTGAGACGCTATTATTTAATAGGTTTACCTTGATATTTACTTTTCTTTTGTCATTGTTGTGTATTTTTATATTAATTCTTGAAGATGTTGAAATCGTTAAAAAGACATCGAAGGGCCTTCACAAAGTGGACAATTTCACATGTAATTTGGGCCGTTACATTTGAAGGTCTTTAGGCGAAATCCCACATCGCCAAACCACGAGAGAGATGCTGGGCATTTAAATGGGTGTGTAGTAACTCTTTGTGATGTGTTTTAATTCCGTGAGACCCTGTGCCAAATCGGAAAATTTCACAAGAGAGCTAGGCCGTTAGATTTGGTATCAGAGCAACTCTCCGTGGGTTTGTGATGGTAGGGCAAACCTCAGCGAGGACGCTGAGTCTCGAAAGGGGCGGGGCGGGGGGGGGGGGGGTGGGGGGGGTGAAGTCCTTTAGGCAAAATTCAACATCGCCAAACCACGGGAGAGATGTTGGACATTTAAATGGGCGTATAGCAACCTCTTATGACGCATTTTAAATCCGCGAGACCCTGAATCAAAGAGAAATTTTCACAAGTGGACTGGGCCGTTACACTATGTGTTTAAACAGATTTATCATAATTAACATACGAATTAATATAACATTAGATTTCAAGAAAAGAAATCAACACACATCATTTACATGGTTCAGTTTTATTGAACCTATATTCACATTTGCCTATAGCAAGAAGAATAATCCACTATGAACTTTTAGAAAGGAGATTACAATTGGTTTTTTTAATCCAACTAGCTTTCATGTATTCATATGAGTCAACACATGTGTAGTCTTAACTGCCACAATTCTCTAACAATACATCTAAGCCAGTAAGCCTCTATAATTCTTTTTACTTGCTGAATGTTAAACTCCTTATCTTTATAGCGTCCGCAAGTTCCCAGGGAACAACTATCAACAAACTCCATCTTGGTTCTGTTTTACTCTCATTCGAAAGTAGTTTCTAGAAGTATTTTTCCCTTACATGAAAATTCATACGAATAGTGGAACTAAAACATATAGATCGTCCAAAACAGCTGGAAGAACACTCGTGAATTTTCTGGATTTATATTATTACCATTTGACTGTTGTGATATATTTACCATCTTTCTGATGCTACAAATAGATCAAGAAAAATTTTCTTACAGAAAAATGGAGGTATTTACAGTTTTTGTTTCCAATAACTGAATTTAATTTAAAATATTTATAATCATTTTACTTCTATTTTAACATGACTTGTATGTTGTGTATTTAGAATGGAACAATATAATTTGTGGAAAGACGTCGTCGCAAACGTGGGATGTTTGGAAAGGTGGAGACTTGTCATCATTCGGTATGTCAAATTGGTATAAGACTTTATCGTAACTTGCTTTTATTAACGTAAAAAGTTAGGATGTTGATTTTTCTTGTATTTTCTAGCCTGGTGACAAAATTATGAATTTGGAGATGATGATTTTTTCTTTTCAGAATACTCCTCTCGTACACTGTAAGTCTTCAGACGCTATTATTTAATAGGTTTACCTTTTAATTTACTTTTCTTTTGTAATTGTTGTGTATTTTAGGAGGGTGAAGACCTTTAGGTAAAATCACACATCGCCAAACCACGGGAGAGATGTTGGACATTGTAATGGGCGTGTAGCAACCCTTTATGACGCGTTTTAAATCTGTGAGGCCCTGATCAAAGCTGAATTTTCACAAGTGGACTGGGCCGTTACACTATGTGTTTTGGCACCGTGAGGATTCAACTGGGTATGAGTGAGACTCACAAAACATGATAAGTATGGCTCTTACACGGTGAGATTATAACCATTATATGGCCTCGCCCCTTTAGATGAGTATAAATTAGGGACTGATATCAGTAAACTATGGAAAGTAAATGAATCTCACTGTCTTGGTCAAAAATATGACGATGATATTAATTATGCATGCTATGTTGTTTTCTAAATTTATGTATTTTGTTATGTATGTGCTCAAAAGGCCCCAACTTGCTGAGTGACGAATATATCACTTACCCCTTACTCTACCCTCCCCAGATAAGTCAGAAGAACAGATCAAGGAAGAAGAGTCAGACTAGTTTTGGGGCTAGTGACGTACGCACAAGGGTGTTTAATTTAAGTTTACCTTTAATTAAGTTGTAAAATGCTTCCGTATTATTTCTATTGTTTTAAGTAATTTTGTGTAAAGACAATGTTATTTCTATGATAATTATGATATAAATAGGTTTTTGGTTTATATTGTACTACAAGGCTTATTGTTTTCTATTGTATGGTTGTAAAACAACGCCAATGTTGACTAACCTTGGTCTCGGGGCGTGACAACTACTATCATTTTTGTGTTTCTCCTCTCCTCCCATACGATTTTATATTCTCTCACCTCTATGCTTCAACGCACACGATTAAAACGAAGCTCACACTAAGCCATTATCTTAGTCTCTTTTGTATTTTCTTTTATAAAAACTACTCACTCTCTCGGCGTTGCCACCATCAGCTCTGTGCGACTTCTCATAGAGACTTTCAAAATCTGATCGCTCGATGGGAGAAAACATGTTTAACTTTGTACTTTTGGAATTTCAATTTTTTAACTTGCGTGATTGGAAGTTTTGGTAGATTTTGTGCTTCTTTATAGTTTAGCTATTTGCGTTGTGATTATGATCATTTTCTTCTGTTGATTTCATTGCAATGACTATCTTCTACAGATTCTTTGTTTGTATTTATTAATCTAGATAAAAAAATAATAACGAGATAACAAGTAGGTTTGACATATTGTAACTTGTAATATTGCTACACGCCCATTTAAATGTCCAACATATCTTTCGTAGTTTGGTGATGTGAGATTTCACCTAAGGGCCTTCACTTTCCCCTTCGGGACTCAGCATCCGTTCTGAGGTTTGCCCAACCTTCTCAAACTCACGCGGAGTCACTCTGATACCAAACATAACAGTCCAGCCCACTTCTGATATTGTCCACTTTGGCTCGTGACTTCAAAACTTTAAAATGCATCAAAACTGGTTGCTACACACCCATTTAATTATCTATCATCTCTCATGTGGTTAGGTGGTGTGAGATTTATCCTAAAGGCCTTCATCCCCCCTTCGGGACTCAACGTTCTCGCTGAGGTTAGCCACACCATCCAAAACCCACACGGAGTTGCTCTGATAACAAATGTAACTCTCCAACACACTTGTGATATTTTCCCCTTTGGCACAGGGTCTCACGGTTTTAAAACGTATCACAATGGGTTGCTACATGCCCATTTAAATGTTAAGCATCTCTCCCGCAGCCTAGTTCAATTTTGATATTGTCTGCTTCGACCTGTGGCCTCACGACTTTAAAACGCGTCACAACAAGATGCTACACCCCTATTTATTTGCCTAGCATATCTCCCGTGGTTTGGTGATGTAGGATTTCTCCTAAGGGCCTTCACCCCCAGTCCCCTCAGAACTCAATGTCCTTCCTCATGTTTGCCCACCATCCTTAACCCATGGTGAGTCACTCTGATACCAAATGTAATAGCCCAACCCACTTGTGATATTGTCCACTTTGACCCATGAACTCGCGACTTTGAAACGAGTCACAACGGGTTGCTAAACGTCCATTTATTTGCCCAGCATCTCTCCCATTGTTTTGCGATGTGAAATTTTGCCTAAGGACCTTTACCCTTCCCTTCAGGACTCAGCGTCCTGGCTGAGGTTTGCCTCACCATCCCAAACCCACGAAGAGTCACTCTGATACCAAATTTACCGACTTAGCCCTCTTGTGATATTGTCCGCTTTGGCCCGTGACTTCACGACTTTAAAACGCGTTACAACAGGTTGCTACACGCCCATTTAATCGTCCATCACCTCCTCTGTGGTTTGGCGATCTGTGATATCGCCTAAGGACCTTCATCCCCTCCTTCGGAACTCAGCGTTTAGCTGAGTTTTATCCTACCAATCAAAACCCAGGTGGAGTCACTATGATACCTAATGCAAGACACAACACACTTGTTATATTGTCAGCTTACGCCCCTGGCCTAACGACTTTAAAATACGTCACTACAGGTTGTTATATGCCCATTTAAATGCTCGACATCTATCTCGTAGTTTGGCAATGTGGGATTTTACCTAAGGGCCTTCATACCCCCTTGGAGCTCAGCTTCCTCGTTGAGGTTTGCCCCCACCATCTCAAACCCACATGAAGTCGCTATGATACCAAATGTAACGGTCAAGTTCATTTGTGATATTGTTTACTTTGGTCCGGGGCCTCACAGCTTTAAAATACATTACAAGGGATTGTTACTGAAACGTCCTGCCCTTTTTATTGCTTTAAAAGTACTAGAAATTTTTTTTTTTAAAACCTCACATAGCATTCAGCCGAACCATAAAATCTCATAAAATATTTTTGACATCATTTTAAAATAAACAACCAACTAACATTTTTCTAAATCTAAAATAACATTTGAAAAGTATAGCCCATACTAAACCTTTCAAAATCTCTTAAAAGCATAAATAAATAATATTAAAAATCTTTAACTTAAATCATAAAGCATAATGCGGAAAATGTAGCGCTGGTCCTCGAGTTGTGTGCGCCTTCAGTCCAGTCAAATCATTCATCAAGTCCTCCCTCAATACCACCTGCATCCATCACACCTAGTGAGTCTAAAGACTCAACACACCATAATCTTTATAACGAGTAATACGTAATACAGTCAACATATAACGGTGAAAAATATATGTACTTAAAATATCGTTTTCATGAAGATGCATAAACATAAACATTTTTGTAAATATTTTCATGATGCATAAAACTTTAAACATAAACATTTTCGTAAAATACTTTTTCATGACATGCAATCATAAACCTTAATATTTTCCCTTTTTCCTCAACATGACATGACATAAAACATTTTTCATTATCATAAACATTTTTCCTTTTCCTTTTCCTTTTCCTTTTCCTTTTTCCTTTTGTTGAATTCAGATCGTTAATTGTGACTTTCCTGATCATGCTCATGAGGGTCGATGGATCCATCTACATAAACCCACAGAACTGGGCGGCGGGGGACACCAGCAACACTCTCACCGGTCAACTGAGCCCTGGCCTATCATGATTCGAATAGAAATACGATCGTCGGGGCTCCCTCTGGGGCCTTTTCCCATAAATGGGCTCCCTCTGGGGCCTTTTCCCCTCACAATATTCCCATTCTTCCGTTACCACAAAACCGTTACCACGTATCCGTTACCACATATCCGTTACCACATATTCGCAATGATGGAAACACGATCGTCGGGCTCCCACTGGGACCATAACCCTCACGACGTCGCCAACATTAACGAATTAGTCACAATTATTTCACATCCTTCAACATTTTTCATTCACATCACTTTAGAAAAATCATGAATATCATTACATTTTTCATTTTTGAAACCAAGCATGCAACATGTATTTTAAATGTCTTCTTAAATCATAAAAATCTCTTAGACATTTAAAAATCATCATTTAATCATGAAAAATTCATAAACATTTAAAAATAATCATATTTTCATAAAATAGCATTTAGGACACTGCCATGACCTTTACTAATTTTCTGGTGTAAAAAGACCGTTTTACCCCTGGAGTCGTCATTTTACGTTTCTGTCTTTTTTCTTGATTTCATGACTCTAATATGTCCCAAATAATTATTTAAACCTACAAAAATTTTCTCATATTTTTATTTAGCTTAATTCGTTGACTTTTAAATTTATCTTTAAATATAACATTTTAATGCGTTTTAATCCCGAATTACCAAACTTTCATATAAAATTCCCAAATTAAAAGCTTAGACTTATATTAATTATTTAAGCTTAAACCTAATTTTTTTCATAGTTTTATAAGGCCTAAAACTAGCTTTTCGATAGATTCCTCGATTCGTTTTTAACCTTAAACGTACATCCCGGTTTTGACTCGTATGGACTCGAAACTTAACCAAAACTTACCAAACTTGAACTAAAGCCTCCTAACACATAACTAAACCTTTTCCAACCCAAATCAAGCCCATTTAGTCCTTTGAACACTTCCCTAGCAGCTACTGAATTTCTGCACAAGGAATCCTAGTTCTAATAGAATTTGAACTCCTCCTTCTTCGGCTCCAACCCTTAATCACTTGGTCCAGCCTTTGTGCAACCTGTCTAAGACCCTGGCAGCACCCTCCTAAGCCCCTTGGTCGTGCCCTTGACAGCAGCAAGCCGCCGCAAGCCCTAGTGAACCCTAGCGAAAGAGTCCCAACCCACTAGGACTCTAAATTTTCGTTTCCTATGATACATGGTCCTGTCCAGCCCTTGTTCATGCCCTTGAGGACTCTAAATCCAGTGGAAAAACGTCCCCTATGAAGCCCCTAACATGGCAGCCCCTTAATGCAAAGTTATCATAAGTTTGGATCATGAAAGCATAAGTTTTTGACATGATATGGATTAAAAACGAAAATACATAAAAGATCAACATATTTTCCATGCAAACATAATTAAAACATGTAATATGGTGTGATAGACGAGAAAAGGAGATTTATGGCGTGCCTTTGCGTAATTTACGCACGAAAATTTGTTGACGATTGCGAAGAACGGGCGAGAACCGCGGCTATCACCTTCCTTAGCTTTCTACCGAAATATTTCCTTCAAAAGTGTGGTGTGTGTGCTTCGTGTAGGGCTGGCCGAAGTGTTTAAGAATATATGGAGTGTGTGAGACGTGAGTTTTGTATGTTTTGGGGAGGGTTTTTTAATGCATTTTATAGTTAATTACTTCACTAAATAGGCTTAGGCCCCTTTAACATATAATTAGGCCCATTAGTGCTCATTTAGTTTTTTAATTAAAATATAAAATAGTTTTGGGTAAAAATAAGTTTGTGAATTTAATAGCCGGGTTGCCAAGACGTTCGTATTTTTTGTTGAAAAACCAACACCTATAAAAATTATGTCCCGGCGTATAAAATCACCTCAAAACCCCTCATTTTCAAAAATACTAAAAGCAACAACCTTATTTTAAATAATTAAAAATAATTATTTAATAAAAACATTTTCTATTTACAGCCCTCGGTCTCCGTTCCTCGATCGTCACTTGAATAATCCTTAAAAATACGACTTTAATGCAATCATATAGCAAAAATATATTTTAAACATGTAAATATGCACAACATAATTAATTCATGCAATTAAAACATTTAATTAAAATACAAGAGAATTTAATAATTGCATGCACGTGGTTTGCGTGGACCTTAAAATTTTCGGGGCGTTACAGTTACACACTTATTTAAATGTCTTGCATCTCTCTCGTGGTTTGGCTATGTGGAATTTTGCTTGAGGATCTTAACCTCCCTACGGGACTTAACGTCATCGCTGAGGTTTGCTCCATCATCCCAAACTCACGTGGAGTCACTCTAATACCAAATGTAACAGTCCAGCCCACTTGTGATATTTTCCGGTTTGGCCATTGACCTCACAGATTTAAAACACGTCACAACAGGTTGCTACACGTCCATTTAATTGCCCGACATCTGTCCCATGGTTTGATGATATAGGATTTTGCTTAAGGGCCTTCACACCCCTTCGGGACTCAACGTCCTCGCTGAAGTTTGACCAACCTTCACAAACCCACGCAGACTCGATCTGATACCAAATGTAACCGTCCAGCCCACTTGTGATTTTTTTCGCTTTGGTTCGGGGTCTCACGACTTTAAAACGCAGGTTGCTACATGCCGATTTAAATGCCCAGCATTTCTCCCGTGGTTTTGCTACGTGCAATTTCACCTAAGGGCCTTCACCTCCCTCCCCCCGGGACTCAGCGTCTTTGTTGAAGTTTGTCTCACCATTCCAAACCCATACAAAGTCACTCTGATACAAAATGTAACGACCAAGCCCACTCATGATATTGTCTGGTTTGGCCAGTGGCCTCACGGCTTTAAAACTCGTCACAACGGGTAGCTACACACCCATTTAAATGCCCGAAATCTCTCTCGTGGTTTTGGCGATGTGAGATTTTGCCTAAGGGCCTTCACCCCCCCCCCCCCCCTCCCCCCCACTTTCGGGACTCAGCGTCCTTGCTGAGGTTTTTCCCACCATCCCAAACCCCCGTGGAGTCGCTCTGATACCAAATGTAACGGCCCATCACACTTATGATATTTTTCGCTTTGGCTCTGGCCTCACGGCTTTTAAACTCATTACAAAGGGTTGCTACGCGCCTTTTTAAATGCCCAACATCTCTCCTGTAGTTTGGCGATGTGAGATTTCGCCTAAGGGCCTTAACCCCTTGTGACGTATTTTAAAGTCGTGAGGTCCCGGGCCAAAACGGACAATATCACAAATGAGATGGACCGTTACACTTATCATCCTTCGGTATGTCAAATTGGTATGAGACTTTATCGTAATTTGCTATTATTAGGATAAGAATTCTAGATGTTGATTTTTCTAATATTTTTCTATTGTGGTGATGACATTATGGATTTGGATCTCTGATGATGATTTTGGGTAATAGGTTTCACCTTGATATTACCTTTCTTTTGTCAATTGTTATGTATTTTTATATTAATTCTTGAAGATGGTGAAATTATTAAAAATGCATCAAGTGTTTTTTATTTCCTAATAATTAACTTTTAATTTTCATCTTGTCTCAAAATTTAAATTCTTAAAATATGCTTGTGATCATTATGATTTTTTAATTATGCCACCGGTTCTGCTTTCAATTTACAAGGTTTCATATTCAATGAACATTCATCTATTCCATATGTTATATTTTTTTTAAAAAAAGTGTCTTTCTATACAATATCATTATTGGTCCATATTAAGACGATTTCATACGCTTTTTAAGAGTTTTTTTCTTTTCTTATACATTATTTTCTTTTTGTTGTCGAATTTAAAAGTGGTGAAAATGATCGTGGCCGATGTGGCTGTGCCACTGGTTCTGTGGGTGGGGGGATGTGGCTATGCTGCAGAATCTGGGGGGGTGTTTGAATTGAAAGATGACCTACATTTTCAAAATATTTTGAAGTTTATGTTCATTTTCAGAAGTATGGTTGTCTTACCATGTTATCTAGTGTTATATGGCACAGTTGAGTGTTATATGTTACTTGCAACCTAATACTTGCTGCAATTTCCCATTGAAAGAACACTGGGTTGAAAACATTTTTGACAAGCCTTTACCGTATATTTCTTGTGAAAGAAAGAGTTTCCCTACTTGCATTCCCAGAAAGTATTTCATCATTCCAGAATCTATCATCATTCTCTTCGTGAATTCTTCATCCTATTTCTCATTTAACCCAAAATAAATCGAGTCATGAACTTATAAACATACAACAAGAGTTATATTTGTTTAAAGTACAAAATTTTCAATCTCTAGCCCGCTAAAATTAGTTTTCATCAGATTTCAAGGTCTGATAGTTTCATATAGTGAAGCAATTTTATAGTGTTTTGGGACTGAAAATTAACGTGATGTGCTTATGCCTCTCGGTTGATACTTTGTGAAGCTATTTTATTGGAATTATTTTCTATTTATTTCTATTGCGTGAGATCTTGGCTGGTGCGATCAATGTTTATGAAAATATTAATAGTGATGAAGAATTAGAGTTTAGATTAGTTCCAACTTCACATTTTGTTTTTATTTCCTCAAAATACATTGCATATATCCCATTGATTTATTATCTTTATCATATAACATTCTCATCAGTTTATAAAATACGTTAAAGCTTTTATGTATTTTCAGGCACTTTCAACAAAAACATATTATTTATTATATTACATTTTAACATATTAAATCACATAATAAATAAATTTTTAATACTTGGATGCCCCACTAAGAGGAAATAATATAGAGAATTTACATAAATTTGTGTTTTCTATATATATTTCACTTAATATATACTAGCCCTTGTGTGCATGCATATGTCAAGTCGATTTTTTTCTGTTAAAAAAATTTAAATAAAGATTATTTTTTATTTTTAATAAGTTTTTAGAATTTTTCATAAAAGTAATTTTAATGAAAATTAAAGGTTAAAAATAGGTATTTTGGGAGCATTGTTGCTGTAATTAGGAATAATGTTGGGTTTTTTCAGCAGTTTGATAATTTTGTGAGTTTATTTTATAATTTAAAAGTAGGCGTACCAAGAGATCATTATGCCTCTCTTACATAATATATGGTATAGATAATTTATTTACAAAATGGATTTCAAATAATAAAACTACCCATGCAAAATATTGTGATAGTTTTAGTAATTAATTAGTTATAATATATGTAATCTAATTAATAATCTTCTTACTAGCCATTTTTGTAATAATAAATATACATAGTGTAAGTATAAAAAAATTTTATGCGATAATGATGCTGATAATAACAATAGCGGCATTTTATTTATATAAATATAAATAATAATAACAATAAAAATTTATAAGTCAGTCTTCTCCTAATCTAATCTATCCTAACAAATTATATTATTTAATTTTTTAAAAAAACGCTTTACTTTTTTTTTTAAGGAAAAGGATTTTAAAATTGAAAATAATAATAATAAACAATCCGTATATTTCTAGGTTAGTAATACATGTCCTTGTATGAAATTTATGTTTCAGCTGTTTATTACTTCACTATATTAAGAAAATTCATCGGAATTTGTGCGAGCAGCTTGTTTTATAGGATATCGTCGGATGGAAGTGGAAGAGTTGTCGTTGCTGAAGAAGCGTCAAGTAATTGGGGATTATTATTTTTTTGAATTGATTTCTGTTTATCTTTATCAGTATGGTTTATCGATTATTGAATATACCATTTGACAGATGTGTGATGTGTATGTGCGCACGCTAGATCCTGGTTCATTCGGTGGATCGAACACATACCTTGCCGACGAATTTTTATATGCATGCAGACATATTCCCCAAATAGCCCTAGACGCCTTCAACAGTGCCAAGGTTAGGCAAATACATTGACAGTCCTGATTATTTCATGCACGCAAGAAATTTCTTCCGGTTTGATATATTAAACTATAAACTAGAGCCTAAGAATCAATTACTTTCTTATAAAAAGGTGCTAAAAACCATTAATCACTTCAATTTTGAAGGCTTACATAGCCAAATCCACAACACCAGTAACCTAAACTTTGAAATGTAACTACAAAAATCTTATAGTCCTCAAGACAAAGTAAAACCCAATCTTCCAGATATTTCTATACTTAAGACAGGTAATCTCATTTTATGTTCGGATAACCAACTCTAGCAGAAAACAGGTGAGGAAAAAACAGATAAATTCCTTATTTCCTGCATGGTCGATGTGCTACATGAATCACCCTAGAATTATAAATCAATCTCGCACAAAGATTTATAGCAGCAGTTCCAATCAAGAAACTCATGCCAAATGCCCATGCAAGAGGGAAGCTTCCAACTTTCCTTGCATCTACGAGGATAGATAGATCCAACATCATACTAGTTGCATCTACGATTAAAACTAGTCACTTTCAAATATCAAACTTCACCCAAAAAGATATATGATGATCGAAAGCTTTACAATTTATGATTTATTTACGCTTACAAATTTATGCTAGCTATTTTAAATAAAAGTATGATTTTTAATTCATGTGCCTGTATATGTATTATTTGATACATATGGTTAGAGCGTGCTGAGTCATTAGACTAATTAGTTTTGGATGTTTGCGGGTGAGGATATTTTGATGGAGACACTGACGCTTGAGTGGATCGAGTACGGCAGTACACTCCCGAGGGATATTTATTTCCACATTTACTTAGTATTTAAAGTTTTTACGCAAAGATTTTGATGTTATTTATTGAGATATTTTATGCTTTATTTTGAAGTCTAATTTGGATTATTTTAAAAGTTGACGTATGATTTTGGTGGTTGACGATTTATGGATTTTTATGCATTTAAGATTTTTAAATGTTGAGTTATTTCAAATTGAATGTTTCGAATTTTTTTAAAAAAAAACTAGTAGGATTTTAAAGTTAAAAAATAAGTGACGTTTCATTAGGGTAACATAAATGTTCTAACAAATTCATAACAATTAAAGTACATGTCAAAAAATTACCATACTTTAGTGGAAGGACCAAACATAGTGCAGAAATGATCGGAAATCGGAAACAACATAATCGGGCCGGCGCGTGAATCTAAATCGCTGATGCATCGGCGCTGGTGGCCGCTTAGATTGCCACGAGTGACTAAATTTTCGAGGATAATGTATTTTTGGACAATCTACAACTTCTGTGTTAAGCAATTATAGAAAATTTTGAAAAACTAGAATGATTGTTAAGTTAATTTTGGACGACAAAAACAAGACTTTCGACGACTGTGGATTGATTGACCAACATATTTGAACTAAAAAAATATTTGGACAACTTTTATTTTAAAATCAGAGTAAAAATATTTCAAAAAAAGGATTATATCAAACTAGATATAGCTAGCTTAGAATTAATTTTCTGGAATATTTTCAGAATTGTTCTTCACATATCTTAATTTCTTCCGGAAAAAATCAGTTGATGATTTTGTTACATGACCTATATATGTTAGTTTTTGGGATAAGAATATTTTAGTGTAAACATTTGGAGATTTTTGGATAAGGTTTAATATATTTTTCTCTATTTTTTCACTAATTTCCTACTCTAATTCATGTCTCCTTCTCTCTCCAAAGTCACTAATTTCATGCATCACATGAGGTCAATTTATAGGAAAATTATGATGAGTCACTACATATGTTAGACTTAATTGAATTGTGGTGATGAGAGTCAAAATCAATAGGCCGTAATAGCTAAATCAGAAGACAGTATAAATAGTAGAAGCCCTCGTATCGCTTTGACAGAAGCAGTACTTTTAAAAGTACTTTTCAGCTTATAAAAGCAGAAGCAGAACTCGGCTTATAAAAGCATAATCAGAACTTAGAAAAGCAGAAGCATAACTTATCAGAACTTAACGTCTTTTGCTTTATCGTTACAGTCTTAAATATTACCGTTACTTTACCTAGTACTAGTATTAATTGCACCATTAATGTTGTACAAAGACATTTAACGCTCCTTACTAGTTTTCGTATGAAACAAGACTGATTACTCTGAAGCTTTCTGCAGGACCCTTTTTAAGTGATAAAGCTGATTCTACTCAGAAGTCACAGAAGCTGTTTTTACTTATAGACGTTGGACTCAAAGCTTTCTATATATAAGGGTCAATCCTTTATAGAAAAAGAGATCATTATCATTATCAATGCAAGATTATTCCAACGCTAGCTTGAGCTATCATCAACTACTACTTATCTTCAAGCTCAACATAAAGAAAAATAGCACATGCTTTATAGTAGATATCTGATCTTCTGAGATCATATTGTGCTGCTGTTTCGTTATCTCTTCACAAGCTATACACTTAACTACATCTTGTTGAGAAGAGTCTGTAATATGAAAAAGAGTCTTTTCCAGAACTTTTTTATATTCATTTTACAGTGTTGTAAAGCTAAAGTTTCAGTAGGCTAAGGGTTAGTCCTACTGAAGTGGGTGTGTACAAAAGTTGTACTGTAATAGCCAAAGTCTTTTAGTGATACTTTCTGGAAAACAGAAGAAGGGGAGACGTAGAAGATTTTATCTTCGAACTTCTAGAAACAAACACTGTCTACTGCCTAATATTTTATTGCTTTCACCTTCATATCATCATATCATTTTTTTCGCACTTATTATTGTGATCTGCTGAATATTTATTAGAACAAGATAAGATATAATCTTTAACAGGATTCTAGCACCCTTTGCAAAAACGTCCAACAAAGGAACGAGTTTATTCACCCCCACCATCTAAACTCGATATCGATCCCCAACAAGTGGTATCAGAGCAGGCTATTCTTGTTCCAAAAATTTACAACAAAAATGGCTCATTTCAATAAAGTCCTTATGTTCTCAAAAGAAAATTTCGATAACCGAAAGATCAGAATGAAAGCTCATCTTGCAGCTCAAGATGATTACATGTGGTTTGTCATCACAGATGGTCCACTAAAGATTCTAAAGCCTAATACTACTATTGCTATCACTGGTGGAGCACCACAAATGCTCGAAAAACAAAGAAGTGAATGGACATGCGAAGACAAGAAGAAAGCAAACTTAGACAATGTTGCGAAGGATATTCTCTACAAAACACTTGATAAAACACCTTCAGCAAAATCAAGATATGTCCTACAGCCAAAGAAATATGGGAAAAACTTATCCAGACTTGTGAAGGAAATGAATAGACAAAAGAAAACAAGTTGTTTGTGGCAATGCAAAAGTTTGAAAATCTAAAAATGAAGGCTGGAGAAACTCTGAGCGAGTTTGATGAACGTTTCAGCAGCTTAGTAAATGAGCTAGAAGCTCTGGGAAAGGAATATGGCAATAGAGAAGTAACACTCAAAGTGATGAGAGCTTTACATAGAGAATGGGACGTCAAGACAATGGTGATGAGAGTCTCAAAAGATCTGAACAATTAAAACTACATGACTTGTTTGCAGACTTGAAAGCTTATGAGTTTGAGCTGGAAGTGAGAAGCGGAGAAGAGCCCTTGTCGAATCCACATACCAAGGCTCTTGCAGATACTGCCACTACTACTGCTACTGCTACTAATGCAGTTGTTTCAATTATTTCACCTGCTACTGAAAGCACATTTGACAAGACTGCTGAACAAAAAGTAAAACCATGGGTAAGGGTAAGATTATCCATGGTAATATTACTATAAATGATGTGCTCTTGGTTGAAAATCTCTTTTACAATTTAATCAGTATTAATCAACTATGTGATAATGGTTACTCAGTAGCTTTTCAAAAGCACACCTGCACAGTTAAAGATGCCAATGAATCTATAGTCTTAACGGGAATAAGAGAAGGCAACACTTACAAAGTATCATGGAACAAAGATCATGTTAATATTCCTACATGTTTAGTTGCCTCCCTTAATGAAAAAAATTGGTTATGGTACAAGAGATTGTATCACCTTAACTTCAAGTCTATAAATAATCTCAAGAAGAATAACATAGTTGATGGTTTACCTGATATTAATTTTGTTAAGAATCATGTTTGTTCTGCATGTCAACTTGGCAAACAAGTGAGATCTAGTTTCAAGAATAAAGGTAGTAAATCAACATCAAGATATTTGGAATTATTGCATATGGATTTGTTTGGTCCAATCCCTATCATGAGCATAGGGGGAATGAAATATACTCTTGTTGTTGATGATGACTTTTCTAGATTTACTTGGGTAATATTTCTTGCTGGAAAAGATCAAACCAGTAGCCTCCTGATCAAGCTTCTGAAAAAGATTCAAAATGAAAAATCATTTTCTGTCATTAAAATCAAAAGTGATCGGGGCACTGAATTTACTAACAAAATTCTTGAGTTATATTTAGATAAACAGGGTATTCATCATGAATATTCAGCTGCCAGAACACCTCAACAAAATGGAGTAGCTGAGAGGAGAAACAGAACTCTTAAAGAAGCTGCTAGAACAATGCTAGCAGATGCAGACATCTCTCAGCGCTTCTGGGCAGAAGCAATCAACACAGCATGCTATACACAAAACAGAACCATGATCAACAAAAAGCATGATCAGACTCCATATGAGATATGGAAATGGAGTAAGCCTAATGTATCTTATTTTCATGTGTTTGGTTGCAGATTTTTTGTGCATAATAATGGTAAAAAAATTTGTCTAAAGTTGATTTAAAATCAGATGCTGGACTATTTCTTGGATACTCAGCAGTAAGCAAAGCATATAGAATTTTCAATAATAGAACTCTAAATGTTGAAGAATCTATTCATGTTGTTTTTTATGAAGATAGCAGTGCTCCTAGAATTTCTAACATGTCAAATCTAAGTAACAGATTAGACAGAATTCATCTGGAACTAGATAGTGAAGATGATGCAGAACCAAGTGTCAAAAATGTTCAAAATCCAGAACCAGACATTCATCTGGTGGAACCTGTTGTTCAGACACAGGATGCACCAGAACCAGCAGCTTACATTCCAGAACCTGCTACTGCTTTAATTGAGCATGATCCAAATCAAGTAAATCAGGAAAAAATTTCTTTAAACCATTTTGTTTGGAGAAAATCTCACCCTCCATCTTTGATTATTTGAAATCCAGCAGCTTCATTAAGTACCAGAAGGCAAATAATAAATGAATATATGCATGCTGCTTTTATTTCTCAGGATGAACCAAAGAAGATTGAAGAAGCTCTTCTGGATCCCAGTTGGATTGAAGCTATGCAAGAAGAGCTGAATCAATTTAAAAGAAATGAAATGGGGTTTCTTGTACCAAGACCATCTCATCAAGCAGTTATTGGAACTCGGTGCGTATTTAGAAATAAGCTAAATGAAGAAGGTACTGTGGTTAGAAATAAAGCAAGATTGGTGGCTCAATGTTTCAGACAAGAAGAATGAATAGACTATGATGAAACATATGCACTAGTAGCAAGGCTTGAAGCAATCAGAATATTCTTAGCCTTTGCTGCTTTCAAGAACTTCAAAGTTTATCAGATGGATATGAAAAGTGCCTTCCTAAATGGTCTACTGCAAGAAGAAGTTTACGTTGAACAATCACCAGGTTTTATTGATCATTTCTTGCCACATCATGTTTTTAAATTACACAAAGCCTTGTATGGTCTGAAACAGGCACCTAGGTCTTGGCATGAAATTCTCGCACAATTTCTTATAAATCATGATTTTACCATCGGCACAGTAGACAAGACTTTATTCACATTAGTTAAAAATAAGCACATTCTGTCAGTACAGATTTATGTTGATAACATTATCTTTGGGTCAACTAACCCCCAATTGTGTGAAAAGTCTGCTAAGATAATTCAGGAACAATTTGAAATGAGCATGAAGGGAGAATTGACATTTTTCCTAGGACTGCAGATCAAGCAACTTAATACAGGAATCTTCATAAATCAGGATAAGTACACAAAGGAACTAGTGAAAAAGTTTGGCATGGAAACATGCTCTGCTGCTTCCACACCAATGAGTTCATCTACTAAACTTGATAAAGATGAAAATTGAATTTCAGTAGAGGTAACTCAGTATTGTGGTCTAATTGGTTCATTGTTATATATTACTGCCAGTAGACCTGATATTATATTTGCTGTTTGTATTTGTGTAAGATTTCTGTCTAACCCTAAGCAATCACATTATATTGCTGCTAAACGAATTCTTAAATATTTGAAAGTGTACTCAAAATGCCGGCCTATGGTATCCCAATGATTCATCTTTCAATTTTATTGGAAATTCAGATGCTGACTATCCAGGTTGCAAACTTGATAGAAAACGCACCAGTAGTTTTTGTCAATTTTTTGGTGATATGTTGATCTCCTGATTTAGTAAAAAACAGACTTCCATAGCAACGTCTACTGCTGAAGCAGAATACCTTGCTGCTGGAAGTTGATGCTCTCAATTACTTTGGATGCAACAACAACTTAAGGATTATGGAGTTCAAGCCTCTGAATCACCTATTTTCTGTGATAATACCAGTGCTATAGTAATTACACACAATCCAGTACTTCATTTCAGAACGAAGCACATTGATATCAGACATCACTTTATCAGAGATCATGTGCAGAAGAAGGATATTCGTCTGGAATATGTCCCTACTAATCAACGAGCAGCAGCAGATATCTTTACAAAGCCTCTGCCTGAGAATAAGTTTTCTTACTTTAATAATGTTCTCGGTTTAATTGATTTAACGTAACTACTGATTACTATCTTCTGTTTATTTTGTGTTTGGTAAAATCGGTAGATAACAAGAAATATGACAAAATGAAATATTTCATTCATAAAATCAAATGCATTACAATAGATACGCAGTTACATTTGTTGATATCAGTAGTACTGAGATTTACAGAGGAAACCCTAAGTAGAAGCTACTGGAATCACCCCACTCTCTTTGCATGATCGTGGTTGGTGAACGGAATGATTCTACAGCTTAGTCCTAATAATAATATATAATAATCTACCTGATTATTCAGATTAGAGGTCAAGGAATTTCTTCCAAGTCTTCATCTCTTGGAGAATGATGCCTTCAAACATCTTCTTACGAGACGCCGGAAGTTGCCTCTAGAGCTCCTCCGCTGCATCTGATTCAGGAGAAGACTCAGATGAATTACTTGATCTATCCATTTGTTAAGTGACTAAATTGATTTTATTTGTGTGGTTGCAGGTATTTATATTCATTCTCGGGGAAGTCGTAAAGCCAAGTGATTGTTCGCGTCCTACACGAATTTCAAGAGTCATAAGTCATTCCCTCAGATCTCGAATATTCGCATTTAATATTTGTTTATTTGCATTAATTTAGGGGGAATATTATTGACTGATATTTTTGTGCCTTGTCAAAAACAGAAGGAGATGTGTCTTTTCGATAAAACAATGCGTCTACTGGTTTTTATCAAGATGCTGGATATATTTCAGTGCTTTATAACTTCCAGAAGATATTATTATAAAATGACAAATCCTCTTATGACTTTTTTAGTAACCGTTGAGGACAGCCCGTCTTTTCATTGTTTTTCAAAATTTTTAAAATCATTGACTTATCTGACACTCATTGTTTTAACTTTTCTTAAACTCAACCGTAAACATATTGACACGTGTCCCTATGTTTACACCGACGGCTGTACATTTTGTATATTAACCGCCTCTTCTATCTCATCTCAACTTTTACGATTTCAGAATATTGGATACTAGCTACTGCTTTCTCTCGCTTTTCTCTACTATAGAATCTACTTCGAATCCATTTTATTTGCAGAATGTCTGGAGCTTATACTCTAAACGATTATCAAATTAACTTTGCATCAATTCTGACCATCAAGGATGAGAATCTTGTTAAGATGTTCAAGGCCATTGAGAAATCTGGTCTTAGAAGATTTCTGGAAGCACCTGCTATCATCTACAAGACTGCCCTCATAAAATTTTATGCTAAAGCGACCGTTGAGGATGGGAAGATCATTTACTCATAGTGAGATGCATCCATAATCATTGACGCTGCACTTCTGGGGTCAACTTTCTTTCTTCCATCTTCAGGTACTTTTGATGGCTCGACTATTTCTAAGGAGGAGATGTCATCTGCCCTTACCACATTCTCAGCTTCTGAGAGGAACTCTCTCCCTCTTGCTTCAAGAAGCTTCTGAAGATGGAGTACCAAGTACTCACGGACATTGTGGCAAAGGCGCTTCTGGTTAGGCTGGTACTTTTGATAAGCTAACCAAAGAAAAAGTTCAAGTGATGATAGCCATCACTTCTGAAGCCAAAGTGGACTGGAGTCGTTTTCTGTTCAAAATAATGAAGGATATGATTGTGAGGAAATGTACTGGTTTTGCTGTTCAGATCAGCTTGATGTTGAAAAATGCTGGTTTTTCTCTGACTTCTGAACAAGATGGTTCATTTGTCACAATGGTCGATGCTGATAATGTACTTGCTTTAAGGCCGAAGCCAACTGTGGCTGAATTTGTCGCCCTAAAAAAGGAGATTGGCGATGCTCAAATTGAGGCTCTAGCTCCTTAGAAGAAAATCAAGAGAAAGAGAGTAGTTGTTTTGACTGACTCAGAAAAAACCATTTCGGAAGAGTATGCTGTTCCAACCCAAGCCACCCCCAGCAAAAAAAAATCCAGAACCACCATTCGCCTCAAGAAAAAAGCAGCCATTGCTGACCTTGACACTGTCCCTTTGAGACAAGTTTTTCCAGAAGCTACCTCATCTAAACCAGAATCTGTCCCCTCCTCAAAACCATCAGCCATCCGCACTGCCACCACTTCTACTTATTTTCAGACTCTCAGACCCGCTTCTAGAGTTGTTATTAGAGAAGCTCCTACAGGGTCTTCTGCTTTTAGACCTGTGCTGCATGCATCATCATCAGATAAAGGCAAGGGAAAACTCGTTGTAGAACCACAATCTCTTGGTGCCAAGTCATTTACTCTTACTGCTATTGATCTTCACTTGGAAGAAATTGAAAAATCTGCCAATGAAGACATGACTTTCTTTGACGATTGGCTTAAGGTTAGAGTTTTTCATCCAATCACATACTTGAGATCACCAGGCGTCTATGAAAAAATGGTGAAGAATGAAAAGAAGGTCTTTGCTGCTGCTAAAACTAACAATGTGATTGAGACCATGAACAGAAGGAATTACATCCTTGAGCAGCTCAAATGTCAGAAGCTGGATTCCGTTTTGAAGACCTTGAAGTCAAATTTTGATGCTGAGAATCCTATTGCTGCTCAGGATCAGAATGTGATTCAAATTTTGACTGAGCGTCTGTGATTGATGAATGAGCAACTTCTTGCTCTAGAACAGGCCTTTGGAGAGCCGTTGCAGTACCGAGTAGGTGTTGTCCCAGACTTTCTTCAAATTAAGCCAATTGAGGAAAGGACCACAGCTCCTTCAGATGCTAAGATCTAAAGTACTCCTGCATCTCTGACACTGCCTACTCAGTCATCATCTCTAATTTCTATTCGTGAATTGGCTTCAGTTTATAAAGTAATTTACTCTATAGGTATCGTTGCCTCTACTGCACCAGAAGCACCTCAGGTTGCTGATATGGTACTTTTAGAAGCTCAACCAGCGGATCAACCAATGGAAGAATCAGATGCTGCTCCATCCCAATCACTGCCAAATCTGGAGAAATTTTCTGCTAAACACCAAGCAGAAATGAAAGCTCTTTTGAATATTCCATCTGAATCTATTCCACCTGTTGAGCCCCTGGAAGCCACTGAAGCTGCCCAACTAGAAGAGAATGCAGCTCCTGAACTAACTACTGGAGGAAATTCTGCAGAACCATCTACTGCTCCACCAGAAGATGCCCCTTCTACTGCTTTGATTGTCCCTCCTGCTGATTCTCCTGCTCGCATCGCTCATCTTGCAGAGATTAGACAACATATGTTCAAAAGAACTCCATCCCCGGAAGAGCAATTTAATCTTGGGTTTCAGATAGACATTCTCCAAAGAAATCTGAACAATCTTTCAGAGATTGTTAAACAGTTGTCCTTTGAACATGCTAGTGAGTTTAGTGCCACAAAATTATTCCGTGACCGCATCTCCAAAGAGGTCACTCGCACGGCAGAATCATTGGCCAAATTACATGTTGAAACAAGTATTTTTTGACAAACTTGTTCTCTCAAGTCAGGGAAACATCTTGATTGGACAAGCTGATATACTTAAGAATGTCTCTGATCATGATTCATCGATTCGCTCAGTCTCCAACAAAGTCGAAGTTATGGATTCGAGGCTGGAACTTATTGATACCAAGATTAAGTCTCAATCTAAATCTATTCTTGCTCTTAATGAATGAGTCTCGAATCAGGCACCTGTTCTCGAGATGCTGAATCATGGCATTATTGCTCTTACTGGCCGAGTGGATGATTTACTCTCTCGAATTCATGCCAGTGATGCCAAAAAGGGGGAAGCAGAAGGTAGAACAGGAGAAGGCAGAACTGAAGGACATCATGCAGAATCCTCCTTCAGAAATCAAGATCCTCAGGATGAGGAAACAATGTTCAGATATATTGGAACTACTGATTAAACTCTTTTCAATTCTCTCTTTTAAACTCTTTTGTTTAATTTACTTATTAATTATCTTGTTACAATTGCTATTTTCTTTTTGATATAACTGATGTTCTTCATCGTTACTAACATCTAGGTTTTGGCATCACCACAAAGGGGGAAATTGTTAGACTTAATTGAATTGTGGTGATGAGAGTCAAAACAAATATGTCGTAATAGCTAAATCAGAAGACAGTATAAATAGCAGAAGCCCTCGTATCGCTTTGACAGAAGCAGTACTTTTAAAAGTACTTTTCGGCTTATAAAAGCAGAAGCAGAACTTGGCTTATAAAAGCAGAATCAGAACATAGAAAAGCAGAAGCATAACTTATCAGAACTTAATGTCTTTTGCTTTATCGTTACAATCTTAAATGTTACAGTTACTTTACCTAGTACTAGTATTAATTGCACCATTAATGTTGTACAAAGACATTTAACGCTCCTTACGAATTTTGGTATGAAACAAAACTGGTTACTCTGAAGCTTTCTGCAGGATCCTTTTTAGGTGATAAAGCTGATTCTACTCAGAAGTCACAGAAGCTGTTTTTACTTATAGACGTTAGACTCAAAGCTTTCTATATATAAAGGTCAATCCTTTATAGAAAAAGAGATCATTATCATTATCAACGCAAGATTATTCCAACGCTAGCTTGAGCTCTCATCAACTACTATTTATCTTCAAGCTCAACATACAGAAAAGTAGCACAAGCTTTACAGTAGATATCTGATCTTCTGAGATCATATTGTGCTGCTGTTTCGTTATCTCTTCACAAGCTATACACTTTACTACATCTTGTTGAGAAGAGTATGTAATCTGAGAAAGAGTCTTTTCCAGAACTTTTTTATATTCATTTTACAGTGTTGTAAAGCTAAGAGTTTCAGTAGGCTAAGGGTTAATCCTACTGAAGTGGGTGTGTACAAAAGTTGTATTGTAATAGCCAAAGTCTTTTAGTGATACCTTCTGGAAACAGAAGAAGGGGTGACGTAGAAGATTTCATCTTCGAACTTCTAAAAACAACCATTGTCTACTGCCTACTGTTTCATTGCTTTCACTCTCATATCATCAGATCGTTTCCGTACTTATTATTGTGATCTGCTGAATATTTATTTGAACAAGATAAGCTATAATCTTTAACAGGATTCTAACATCATTTGCAAAAACGTCCAATAAAGGAACGAGTTTATTCACCCCCCCCCTCTAAACTCGATATCGATCCCCAACAACACATAACCAATTATTGACTTAAATTGGTGACAAGTACCTAAGTCTATTTCTCAACACATGTAAAGCTTAATTCTTGACACATATTTCAGGTTAAATTTAAATCAAAATTATTTATTTACTATATCTTTTATTTATATGATTTTTATTAAATTAAACTAAATGTGTTTATTGTATTTCTATATATATTTTTATTGAAATGCTATTTATTTCATATAAAATGTTTAAGTTCGTTTTTTTTTATTTACTCACATACACACACACACATATATATATATATATAGTTTTTATTTAAGCTATATTATTTTAGAAGCATATTTTATATTTTATGTGTTTGTAGTATTCCACATAAAGTTATTTTAATTTTACTTGTAGAATAATAAAATTCATTTCATATAATTAAATTATTATTATTATTTTTATTCAAATTTTTTAATTAAATTTTGTCTGAACACTTCAAAATTTTTGGGGTATTACATAATCATAACGACGTCGTATCTGCAAATAAAAAATATCTTTCCAAAATACACTTTTATTACTCGGGCTAGAGAATTATTAAGCTATTAACTCATCATATCACATAGAATATTCATACACATATGTGAGCTGTGAATCCCTAATTAAATGCATCGGCTCCTACATATGTCGAAACTACACTCAATCTCGCCAGCTGATGATACTCATGGAGTCGGTAAATAAATCAAAGTAAAGTACTAGAATGTAGAGCCTTCATGTTGTCCTAAGTCAAATGACTAATGATGTACAATCATGATCGTTGACGAATTAAATCAATAAGTTATGATCATTTGGAAAGTTTGAGGGAGGATTGTTCAGTGCAATCATCATATAATCACTCATCTGCATGATTGTATGTCTCCTTGTTCATACCAATGAAACGTGGCTTTAATATCATAGATGTTATTTTCAAGCTCAAGCGAGCTTTATCCTTGTTTTATACTGATGAATCGACTATGAACGAATTTAGAATATACGGTACACCTCCTAATAAATTTCATGATCCCGGTGACTTGTGGACCTTATGATACTTATAATAATTCAAGTACTTTATCTGTGCAGCTTGCATCAATATATATATATATATAAAATAAATATCGTAATTGGTTAAAATCGTAAAATATTATTAAAATAAATATTATTATTACAGAAACGTCAATAAAGCTCAATCCACAAATTGGCTCGCTGGATACCAACTCTAACAAATCGTATGCTATTATATTGAGATTAGTTATGCATCAAAATCATTGAATTATTTTGTGCTTTTTTTAAAAAATATATTTTTGTTTGAGTAATTCTTATTTCTCCGAATAAAATCTGATTCTCTATTCTGTTTAATATTTGATGGTACATAAATACGTATTATGAGTAAAAAAATTTCAATCAAGTACAAGATTTGATTACTTTAATATTACACAAAGTGAAATATAGGATTTTATTCCGAACTTTATTGATTAACGTCAAATTGAAGGCAATGGTTAAAATGGAAGTGAGAAGCAACAAGAGAGACCACACGGAACACGGAATTAAAAGGCTAATAACAAAAAATAAAAAATATATTTTGTCACGTTTTTTTCATATATATATATATATATATATATAGGGGACAGAACCTCAATATTGAGGTATCGAAACATTTTACTACTCTCGACCTCTCTATGTCTTCTCTCCTCTCTCTCTCTCTCTCTCCACCACTCACTTCCAAATCAAAATTCCTTGAACCCATTTTCCAAAAATACCGAAACCCTTTCCCAGATCCAAATCCCTTTAACCATTACCCAGAAATCCGAAACCCTTTTGATTTGTATCTTTCATTTATGTAAAGATTTGATTCCAAAGGTTAGTAATAAAATCTTGTTTTAAATTCTGGTGTTCTTGTATATATATATATATATCTATATAAATACATTCATGGCTGCTTAAACCGCCTACTTCTTTAAGATTCGTGGAGTTCTTTGCAAAAGTATGCTCTGTATATAGACCTCTTAAAGGTTTATAGACATCAGAAACTGGAGGAACCACAGCCTTAAAGAATTTTTATTATTTTCCGCAAATTACTTTCTGCATATATTAGTGGATTTCCTTTAATAGGAAACCATCGTTGTTTTAAGTTATTATTTTCTGCATATATTCGTGGATTTCCTTTAATAGGGAACCATCGTTGTTTTAAGTTATTACTTTCTGCATATATTCGTGGATTTCCTTTAATAGGGAACCATCGTTGTTATTTTATGAATTATTTCCTTTATTACTTTCTGAATTATTTTCCTGGTGCATCATTCTCTGCCTATGGTATCAGAGCCAGGGGGGGTATGTGTTTATAGAAGATAAAATCTGTAAAAAAAAAAAATTTAGGTCTAGAAATTTAAGTTCTCTTGAGTGTTTTTGCCTAAGATAGTCTGGGTAGTAAGTCCTTCAAGGCCGTTAACCCTAAGAATTGCTTAGGATTGTAGAGAGAAAATATATTTCAAGAATAAAATTTTTAATTATGGATTCAATTTTCTCTAGATCTACCTCTCTAAACTCTGCTGGTACATCTTTTTATGATAATAATAAAATAATTAATGCCGAAGAAATAATTATAGAAGATTTTTATAAATCTATTGATAATTGGGAAATTCCTAGAATAAATAAGGATCAGATTTACAAATACTCCAGATTCCAAATATTTAAATCTGATTTCACGATTAAAACAGAAGAAAGAGATATACAACTTACAAAGCCTTTTGAAACAATCAATTTATTATCTCAAAATTCCTTACAAAAACACAAAGATAAAAATTATAAATATATTCATATAGGATTAGTTCAAGTAGGAATAAAACCCTTAACTAAAGAAGGATTAAATGTGGGGACCCGGACGCTAATTCATTCCTTAATCGTCTTTAGGAATAATTAAACCAACTATAATAAACAGGGTCTAAATTTTTTTTTTAAATACAAAGCGGAAACGTAATGTAATTCAATTCAAAATACATATTAAACATAAATATACAAATCTTGTATTATCTACAAGAATTCAACTAGGTTCAACTATATATCAGTGCTGAATCCTAAGTTGCCTCGAAGCCCAGATCTCCACGCTATCTAGTCCAGCCTCGTTCTCTTCTTGACCCTGATCCTATCCCACCTGTTGCCATGCACACATACAAACAAGACAACAGCCGGATAACTCCGGTGAGAATTACATTCTCAGTATAAATCATGTATACATGCAATCATGAAAACAATATAAAAGCATATAACAGATATGTCTAACATATATTCAAATCAGAATATAAATCCATATCAAGAATAAATCCTATTCTAAACATGTACCATCATCAGGAACATAATTCAATATGTACCATATTCAGGAATATAATCAACATAACTCGATATAAACTGTCAATTAGACTCATGACTTCACATTTAAGACTAGACACAATCCTAGTCTAGGGATCCCGGTTTCCAGAAGTTAGCATTCCCATAATCGACCAACTGTAATAGAAAAGACTCCAGTTTTATCCACGTCGATAGGGTATCGATCACCAGTAATAGAAGAAATACCAATTCTATCCACATCGATATGGTATCGATCACCAGTAATAGAAGAAGCTCGTATTCTATCCACATTGGTATAGTATCGATCACCAGTAATAGAAAGAACTCCGATTCTATCCACATCGATATAATATCGATCACCAGTAATAGAAGAAGTTATGATCCTATCCACATCGATACGGTACCGATCACCAGTAATAGAAGAAGCTCCGATTCTATCCACATCGATATAATATCGATAATCAATAATAGAAGAAGTTATAATTCCATCAACATCGATGGCCAAACATCCGGTGACAGACTTTGGCACAATCGCCAATACACTATCTTGTGACATCGTGCAATGTGCCCGTGGCGATCCCACCACTATCGGGCACTTCTGTCACAAGATTACTCATCTAATACCTGCTGTCTATAAATCAATAGAACAAGTACGTCAATCAAATCAATACAATAAGGTACAGTATGTGATTTAGGGAAACTCGAGCCAAACCTCACTCGAGTTGTGCAATCCCAACTCAACATTAATTTATACCTTTATCTTCTCGGTCCGATGAAGACGAAGTATTGAAATCAACTCTGTCCATACCCAATCTGATAATGACAATCGAATAGATACAATATCAGTACCTGACTCAGTTCAAAACCTGTTCTGATTAATACTCAAATCAAAACATAATCTGATCAATGCTAATCGACATATGAAACCACAATACAATCTCTACCAATACCGAATCTGGTCCATATCAATTTCCGGATGTTTCGACAGCATAACAATATAATAACGATAACCCCGTCAGTCCAAACATTACAAATATAATACCATATTCGTAATCAGTATCAGTACAACTCATACTCTCAATAACAATATACATCTGATATAAAATCTCAGTCAAATTGAATCCAAAAATCATAACAATTACATAATCAGTCCGTTTCTTAATCTGACTTCGATTATATGATGTCTACCATGTCAAGAACATCATATATGACGTGTAGTCAATTCCAACAACATCATATTTTCAAATCGTATCTAAACGTAACAAAACTTACGTCCAGTTGTAGCCTGCGTTGATAGGAACACAGTACTGAAGTCGGATTACAATTCAGACGGGCAGATCTTTCACAAAAGGCGTAAGGATTTTTGGCAAACTTCCTCGACCCTTTTCTCGTTTCTTTTCTGATTCTGAAGAATTTCGGACGTTTTGTATATATATATATACACACATTCACGCATGTAAAGCAAATGGCTCATCCTACATGCAACACGTCTCGCACATATGCGCGACCCTCCTCCGCGCATATGCGCGAGGCGATAAGCCCTGGCGCGTGTCTACACGGCATCTCGCGCATATGCGCGCCTCACCTCGGTGCATAAGTGCGAGGTTCTCTGCACAAAGCATACTACAGCTCGCGCATATGCGCGCCATCACTCCGCGCATATGCGCGGGATCTTCTGCCCAACTCGCGCACAGCTCGCGCATCACGTCGCGCATGTGCGCGAGTGGCACCTCCCTCGCACCTAATTCGTGTCTTTTCTCGTCTGTCCCGGTCTGATCTGTTCCGTCTTTAATCACCTCTCACTTACCCATAATTCGTATTAATTATTGCCAAATCATTTCAGATTAATCTTAGATTACGGTAAATATACCCAAATCTTTCCGATTACGGTAGTAAATTCTCGGGCCTTACATTTCTCCCCCTCTAAGATATGATTTTGTCCTCGAAATCACAGACAATCAAATCAGATAAGGAAGGAATGTATAATAGAGGTTACTTCAGCAAATTCATTCTATCAAACCATTCTGGTAAAATTACTTGCAAATACTGGCTATACAACATCCGTATATACCAATCAACAGCTCATACCAAATCTATATCATCAGTTGTTATCAAATCTGTTTATCCCAGTCAAGGATTTACTCAATCTTCAGCTTTAAATACCAATCGTCACCATCCGACGTCGGCATATTAAGTCGGTTCATTCGAAGCTGGTGTTCATCCTTTTCTGAATCAGCTTCATTTTCTTTATAAGATTTCTGGTTTTATCAAATTCAATCTCAGATATCACCGTAATATCATTCACATTCAAAGGAAATCCGCAGTACTCACTGTACAAGGCCTCGAATAACACTATTTCGATATTCATCTAATAGCTATTATTGTACAATAATTCATAAAGTGACAAGATCTCAGGTCACTAGTGCTAAAATCCAGCACTACAGTTCCTGGATATCCTCCAGTATCTAGATAGTTTGCTCTGACTATCCGTCAATCTATAAACCATAGATAAAAATCATGTTATATATTCTGCCAAAAGTATAAAATCAACCAAAATCACGGTATGATATAATTAACTCTGGCATTCAATACCATTTGACCCCCTTTTCTGACATACCTCTCAGTCGTTTTGTCATATCTGTACGTCATCATGTACAATATACATATGCCGATTTGAACAATCGTTCAATCATAACCACATCCTGGTACATTCTTGGCACGATTTCGGTAAATCTATCACCAGATCCATAGAATTATACTCCTATTTCTATTCAGGAATCAATAATCTGTATAACCAATTTCCTGGTTTCTATCTTCCTGTCTTCATCTGTCAGCGATTTAGACATTTCAATACAAATTCTGACATAACTGATTTCATTTGTTTACATCCAAACTGGCCGTTCGAATTATCACATATCTCGTGTTACCAGAATAATACTGAATCCACTACTGTGTGCCTCTGACAATACCTGTCATTTCAAATTCGAAATATCTGGCACAAACAATGAGCTAATTATATAAAATAAAGCATTACCTACATGGTATTTTGATTGACACATTGTTCTGACTATCGAAATTAAGTTCTGAACAATCTGATCACTGTCTCAACTGTGCTACAATCAATCAGTATACTATCTTTCGATATCACAGACTCTGAATGCAATCTGTTGCAATCTGGATTCATAGCCGAACAATTCTGTATACAACAATCTCAGTTCCCAGAATATTCAATACAAATTTCAACTGTTCGATTCAATCAATCATGCACTGCGAATATATCAAGATATCATAGATAAAACGAGCATAAAGTCATCAGAACACTTCGGAACACAGGATTTATCAACCCATACACAGAACTGAAGTATTTCGCAGAGGAACACATAATCAGATTTAACTCTAACTCTCAGGCAGTAAATCTTCTAACTGACATTTCAATTCTTTCAATTCTTCAATTCAATCAATATCATTCTGTACATAATTTTAAAATGAAATTCATACCTGATATCAAATCAAGGCTGAAATCGCTCTCTCGGATATAAGACAAACCCGGAATTTCATCTGGAACGACTATAGCAACTCTCCTGCTATTGACAAATCATTTCCAGATAGGCTCAACTTCAGTAATCAACTGAATACATAAGAAATTACTCCATTCTTTTCGATAATCATCGAATCATACATAATGCGGATATCAAGGAATTCAAAATCGAGAATCCTTACCGTATATCATTCATTCATCGGCCATTTCAGGTCCGAATCTTACCATCTCCTGGCAAGAATCTATAATAGTTCTGTACTTGTTAGCATATTAATATCAATAATGTAATCAGAATCAGATAACACAAGTACAATACAATCTAATTCAATCTCATTCTCTTTTTACTGCAGTACACAATATATCACAGAATTCACTGATATCAATTCCTCTCCCCAAAAGGTACAAAGATCAATACTACAGTAATACAGACCCAGCAGGTATAACATATATCAATCCAACTCAGTCAAAGATAATTGTAGGGAATGCATTAGTTTATATCAATACATATGCAACATAATCATAAAAGATTATTACCTGCCACTATATCATCACGTGTGTCCTGGGTCTGTTCCTCGATCACTACCACCAGATGATTTTGCTCCCTAAAATCTTCGGGAACCTTTCTGTGGACAGACTTTACCAAAGTGTCCTGGTTGTCGACAAACATGACAACCACCAAGTACACCTCGGCATTGTTCTGTGGGATGCCCTTCCTCCACAGGTTCTACAATAAATTCCAGTATAACTCGGGCTAGAACCACTGGAGCTAGATGAACCGTTCCCTAACTTCTTGAACTGTTTTCTTTCGAGCTTTCGGCAAATCTTGCTTCCCACTCGTACTGCCACTATCCAATCAGAGAGGGAATTGTTGTGTCTGGGGTTGCATTGCACACAACCTTTCTTGTTGTCTAATCAGACTCGCCTCAGCTCTTTTTGCTTTATTCAAAGTATCAGCAAAATGGCAACTATCTCTGAATTCAATCCTTTGATGAACTGCTCAGTTACAGCTTCATCATTCCCAGCTATCTGAGGAACAAAACGCAGTAGAGTAGAGAATTTAACAACATATTCTTCAATATTCAGTTGGCCTTGTCTCAAATTCTCAAACTCTGCTCTCTTGTCCTCTCGGTACGATCCTGATAAGAATCTTCGATAAAGTTCAGCTTTAAAGACTTCCCACGTAATCACCGTACCCCGCTGTTCTAATACTCTTTTGGTTGTAATCCACCAACTCCTAGCGACTTTCCGTAGTTGATTTCCAACCAGTTTAACTCGACAATCATCTTTAAAACCAAGAAATTCAAATAACATTTCTATATCATCTAGCCAATTCTCACACTCCACTGGTGTCTCATTACCCTTCAGAATTGGCGGTTGAAACGATTGAAACCTCTTCATCTGTGTTTCCATCAAAGTTTCTGTCTCATCCATCTGATCAATCGAATTACTACCCAATTCTCGAATTCTTTTTGGAGGTATATCTGATTACCACAAGGGTTAGTACCACATGAGATAAATCAATCTCAGTCCCTTCCTGATCAGCTTACCTTCTGATCAAGAATTGGTTCTGATTCATTTTCGAAATCAAATACATTACCAAATCAACTCAACTATTCAGGTAACATGTATTTAAAAGCAGTAAACATAATATCATGCTAGCATACACAATGTAAGTACAACATTATAAGTAAATCACATGCTAGCAATCACATGCAGGAAAGATAATTCAATCTACCCCGCTCACTCTCTTCTATCTCAATCTCAAAGACCTGCAGTTCTAGAACCTACTGTCCTGGAACCTAATGCTCTGATACCACCTGTTGTGGGGACTCGGACGCTAATTCATTCCTTAATCGTCTTTAGGAATAATTAAACCAACTATAATAAACAGGGTCTAAATTTTTTTTTAAAATACAAAGCGAAAACGTAATGTAATTCAATTTAAATTACATATTAAACATAAATATACAAATCTTGTATTATCTACAAGAATTCAACTAGGTTCAACTATATATCAGTGTTGAATCCTAAGTTGCCTCGAAGCCCGGATCTCCACGCTATCTAGTCCAGCCTCGTTCTCTTCTTGACCCTGATCATATCTCACCTGTTGCCATGCACACATACAAACAAGACAACAGCCGGATAACTCCGGTGAGAATTACATTCTCTGTATAAATCATGTATACATGCAATCATGAAAACAATATAAAAGCATATAACAGATATGTCTAACATGTATTCAAATCAGAATATAAATCCATATCAAGAATAAATCCTATTCTAAACATGTACCATCATCAGGAACATAATTCACCATGTACCATATCCAGGAATATAATCAACATAACTCGATATAAACTGTCAATTAGACTCATGACTTCACATTTAAGACTAGACACAATCCTAGTCTAGGGATCCCGGTTTCCAGAAGTTAGCATTCCCATATCGACCAACAGTAATAGAAAAGACTCCAGTTCTATCCACGTCGATAGGGTATCGATCACCAGTAATAGTAGAAATACCAATTCTATCCACATCGATATGGTATCGATCACCAGTAATAGAAGAAGCTCGTATTCTATCCACATCGGTATAGTATCGATCACCAGCAATAGAAAGAACTCCGATTCTATCCACATCGATAAAATATCGATCACCAGTAATAGAAGAAGTTATGATTCTATTCACATCGATACGGTACCGATCACCAGTAATAGAAGAAGCTCCGATTCTATCCACATCGATATAATATCGATCATCAGTAATAGAAGAAGTTATAATTCTATCCACATCGATAGCCAAACATCCGGTGACAGACTTTGGCACAATCGCCAATACACTATCTTGTGACATCGTGCAATGTGCCCGTGGCGATCCCACCACTATCGGGCACTTCTGTCACAAGATTACTCGTCTAATACCTGCTGTCAATAAATCAAGAGAACAAGTACGTCAATCAAATCAATACAATAAGGTACAGTATGTGATTTAGGGAAACTCGAGCCAAACCTCACTCGAGTTGTGCAATCCCAACTCAACATTAATTTATACATTTATCTTCTCGGTCCGATGAAGACGAAGTATTGAAATCAACTCTGTCCATACCCAATCTGATAATGACAATCGAATAGATACAATATCAGTACCTGACTCAGTTCAAAACCTGTTCTGATTAATACTCAAATCAAAACATAATCTGATCAATGCTAATCGACATATGATACCACAATACAATCTCAACCAATACCGAATCTGGTCCATATCAATTTACGGATGTTTCGACGGCATAACAATATAGTCACGATAACCCCGTCAGTCCAAACATTACAAATATAATACCAGATTCGTAATCAGTATCAGTACAACTCATACTCTCAATAACAATATACATCTGATATAAAATCTCAGTCAAATTGAATCCAAAAATAATAACAATTACATAATCAGTCCGTTTCTTAATCTGACTTCGATTCTATGATGTCTACCATGTCAAGAACATCATATATGACGTGTAGTCAATTCCAACAACATCATATTTTCAAAATCGTATCTAAACGTAACAAAACTTACCTCCAGTTGTAGCCTGCGTTGATAGGAACACAGTACTGAAGTCGGATTACAATTCAGACGGGCGGATCTTTCACAAAAGGCGTAAGGATTTTTGGCAAACTTCCTCGACCCTTTTCTCGTTTCTTTTCTGATTCTGAAGAATTTCGGACGTTTTGTATATATATATATATATACACATTCACGCATGTAAAGCAAATGGCTCATCCTACATGCAACACGTCTCGCACATACGCGCGACCCTCCTCCGCGCATATGCGCGAGGCGATAAGCCCTGGCGCGTGTCTACACGGCATCTCGCGCATATGCGCGCCTCACCTCGGCGCATATGCGCGAGGTTCTCTGCACAAAGCATACTACAGCTCGCGCATATGCGCGCCATCACTCCGCGCATATGCGCGGGATCTTCTGCCCAACTCGCGCACAGCTCGCGCATCACGTCGCGCATGTGCGCGAGTGGCACCTCCCTCGCACCTAATTCGTGTCTTTTCTCGTCTGTCCCGGTCTGATCTGTTCCGTCTTTAATCACCTCTCACTTACCCATAATTCGTATTAATTATTGCCAAATCATTTCAGATTAATCTTAGATTACGGTAAATATACCCAAATCATTTCCGATTACGGTAATCAAATTCTCGGGCCTTACATTATATACTTCCATCCTTACTATTTTAAGAGATGCCAGATTCACAAATTTCGAAGATTCATTATTAAGTTCCGTTGAATCCAGTCTGTGTACTGGACCAATCTCTTTTGATTGTTATCCTAACTTCTCAGTATCCCTAAAATGATAAAAACATTTTAAAATCCTTAGTTTTACAAATAAAAACTCATAATTATAATATGCTTAAAGGATCAATACCGGTTGCTGTTATTTTTAGAATTCACTACAAAGCTATGAATTCTGCCTTTGCCACAAAAGTAAAATATCATAGTAAGAAAGGAGAAACTCTTTTATTACAAACAGATTTAGGAAAATCCAATACTGTAATTCCAAAACCAATTCAATGGAAAGATATAATACTACCCGAAGAATGGATCTTAGAAGGTGCTATTAATCCAGAACCTATAGGACACATAGAGACAAACATCCCAATTAAAAGAAATAACTCAATATGCAGATGGAAAAGTCAAACTCTCATTTAATCGAAAATCTGGTAGTAGCAATAGATATGATGATTCTTCTATTGCTGATACCATAAATTTAGGAAGAATATCACAAATCCATTTAGTCATAAATATTTCTCCCTATAAAACACAAACTAGATATTCTACTTCAGATTTACCTAATTCAGTTTTAAGAAATGTAGATTATGCATCTGAAATTCCTAGACCAATCTATACAAAAATAAAAGAAGAAAGCTCTCAAAAACAATTTCATAATTCAGAATCATATCAAGAACCAACTAGTCCAACATTTTCTGTAATTACAGAAAACATTACAAATGAATTAAATGTTGTAGAAAAAGAATTTAAAATAAATAAAAAAATTTTACATGATGATTTTTATGCCAAACATAATCTGGAAAAAAGAATATGGTTTTTCCAACACTTTATAAACTCTAGAAAAGTTATTCAAGAAGAATTTTATGAATTTATAAAAATAAATAAAATACATATTTTATTTTTCAATTGGTTTGAAATATATGCTTCTCAAAATTCATTAAAATACCCCTTTTCTAAAAGTATAAATCCTGTTACAATAAGAAATAAAACACAAGAATGACAAACAATAACTGATACTAGGACAATCCAATCCAATCCAATCATCCTCCTTTACAAGGAATTAAAATAAATATACAAAATCAACAAATAGAAGCTATCCCAATAAAAAATCCAGGAGAAAATGATAAGGTTAACATAAAAAATATTATAACACAAAATAATTTCACAAATGTTAATTTAAATACTATAGGAAAACAATTAGATAAATTAGAAAAATATTTACAAAAACAACCAATAATGAACCCTGAAAACATTGATACTAAACTTAAAAATCCCGTTTTTAAACCTTACCAAATATCTAAACCTAGTGTAAAAAATATTCAAGATAATAAGTCTGAATTTATAAAAAACATTCAAGATCAATTGAGTAGAATAATGGCAACAACCAGTGGTTCTAATGAAACAATGAATCAAACTATTCCAGATTCACCTTCATCTGTCCCTAGAATAAATACTTTAAGTCAAGATTCTGATATTAGTGAAACTTTCGAACAATTCCAAAATTCTACAAAAATCAATAAAATAAGTTGGGATCAATCCCTACAAATTATTCATGCTCCTGATTTAGGAGTAGTTAAACCATTGACCCAACCAAATTTTAAGGCATCTTCAGTCTACAATTGGAATATAGATGGAATGATAGAATATAACATCCTGAATTTATTACAACAAATGACTATGGCTGCAAATGCTTATAAAACCCAAATCGGAACTCATGATAAAACTATTGCTGAACTCCTCATTGCAGGATTCTCTGGTCAAATAAAAGGTTGGTGGGATTACTATCTCACAAATCAACAACAAGAAGATATTTTAAACTCTATAAAAACAGATGAAGAAGGAATACCAATTCTAGATGAAAATGGTAATCTGCAACAAGATGTTGTTGCAACTTTAATATTAACAATTTCCTTACATTTTATTGGAGATCCTTCACATCTAAAAGATAAAAATGCAGAACTCCTATCAAATCTGAAATGTAAAAAATTAAGTAATTTTCAATGGTATAAGAATACTTTTTTAACTAGAATAATACTTAGAGAAGATTCTAATCAACCATTTTGGAAAGAAAAATTCCTTGCAGGCTTACCAACTCTTCTAGGAGATAAGGTAAGAAATAAAATTAGAGAAAACAGTGGTAAACAAATTATAGCCTATAATGAATATACTTATGGTCAATTAATTAGTCTAACCCAACAAGAAGGGCTAAAAATATGCCAAGATTTAAAGTTGCAAAAACACCTAAAATGGGAAATGAAAAAAACAAAACAAGAATTGGGAACTTTTTGTAATCAATTCGATATAAATACTAATAAACCATCCTTATCAAAATGCTCAGAAAATTGTCAAAAAATACATAAAAAACCCTATAAGAAAAACTTTAGAAGAAATCAAAAAGATAATTTTAACCCGAAACAAGAATTTTACAAAAAACCAAGAAAAAAACCATTTAGAAAATTTAAAAATAACAGGCAATAATTCAAAAAATCCTTCAAAGATATTGAATGTTATAGATACCATAAGAAAGGTCATACGGAAAATTATTGTAGATTAAATAAGAAATTAAATGAATTAGAATTAGAAGAAGAAATATTAAATAAAATTTCTAATCTCTTAATTGATTCTTCTGAAGGAAATTCAGAAACTGAAGACTCTAACAATATTGATGAATCATTAGTAGATGAACAAATCATAACTAGTAGTGAATCTGAAAAACAAATCAATATGCTCACCAAAGATCAATCATTTATTTTAGATATATTGAAAAATATTAATGACCCAACAATCCAAAAAGAATATTTAGAGAAAATTCTAAAATCTGTTAATGACAAAGAAGAAAATAAAAAATTCCCAAGTACTTCAAAAAATACTTACGACTTAACTGAAATATTAGAAAAAAGAAAAAAGGATAAAGGGATCACAATCCAAGACTTACAAAAAGATATAAAAGAAATAAAATTAGAAATAAGAGAGTTAAAAGAAAAACAGATTCAAAATTCTGAAGCAATAAAACTAATCCTACAAAATATAAATATTGAGAGTTCTTCAGAAACAGAAAATGATGAAACCCAAAATGTTGAAAATATTGAAAAAATTCCTGAAGATTTTCTTTTTGTTTTAAGAGAAATAACTTCTAGAAAATACATCTTAAAAATAAATTTAGTATTTTCAGAAAATTTCAAAATGAATACAATAGCCTTATTTGATACTGGTGCAGATTTAAACTGTATCAAATCAGGAATAATACCTACTGAATTCCAACAAAAAACACAAGAAAAACTTTTAGCTGCTAATAATTCAAGATTAAATGTAAACTCAAAAACAGACGCATCAATAATAAATAATGGTATTTACATAAAAACCACTTTTGTTTTAGTAAATGATATTCATCACACTGTAATATTAGGAACTCCTTTTATTAGTTTAATTACCCCATATAAAGTTAACAATGATTCTATTTCTTCTAAATTCAATCATAAAAAATTAAAATTTGAATTTTTAGAAAAACCTCGAACTAGAAACCTTAACTTAATAAAAGTTTGTTCAATCTATGAAAATAATATTAACACCATAATCCAAGGAAAGACTTTTCAATTAGAAAATCTTAAAAAAGATGTTTCTTTAAAAAGAATACAAAACCAAATAGAAACAAAAGAAATTCAAAATAAAATTCAAAAATTCCAAAAAATACTAGAAACAGAAGTCTGTTCAGAAATTCCTAATGCTTTTTGGAATAGAAAAGAACATATTGTTGATCTTCCCTATGAAGAAGATTTCAATGACAGACAAATACCAACTAAAGCTAGACCAATCCAAATGAATTCTGAATTAGAAGAACATTGTAAAAAAGAAATTCAAGATTTAGAGAAAAAAGGATTAATTTCAAAATCTAGATCCCCTTGGAGTTGTGCTGCCTTTTACGTTAATAAAAATTCAGAAATTGAAAGAGGAACACCCAGATTAGTAATTAATTACAAACCATTAAATAAAGCGTTAAAATGGATCAGATATCCAATACCAAATAAAAAAGACTTATTACAAAAACTCCACAATGCTTATATATTTTCCAAATTTGATATGAAATCTGGATTTTGGCAAATACAAATTTCTCAAAAAGACAAATATAAAACTGCTTTTACAGTTCTCTTTGGACAATATGAATGGAATGTAATGCCCTTCGGACTTAAAAATGCTCCTTCTGAATTCCAAAGAATTATGAATGAAATCTATAATGATTATTCAAAATTTTGCATTGTTTACATTGATAATGTATTAATATTCTCTAATAATGTTGATGATCATTTTAAACATCTAAAAACATTTCTTTATATCACAAAACAAAATGGTCTAGTTGTATCAAAATCAAAAATAAGCTGTTTTCAGACTAGAATAAGATTTTTAGGTCATTACATATCTCGTGGTACCATAACTCCCATTGAGAGATCTTTAGAATTTACAAATAAATTTCCAGACAAAATACTTGATAAAACCCAATTACAAAGATTCTTAGGAAGCCTAAATTATGTTCTAGATTTTTGTCCAAATATCAATAAAATAGCAAAACCCTTACATGATAGACTCAGAAAAAACCAAAAACCATGGACAGAAAAACATACAGAAATTGTAAAAAATATCAAAAAACAAGTGTTAGAAATTCCATGTCTTCACATCGCAGATCCCAACCTACAAAAAATCGTAGAAACAGATGCATCAGATTTAGGATATGGAGGTATATTAAAACAAAAACAAGAAAATAAAGAAAACATAGTACAGCACACTTCTGCCCATTGGAATGATACCCAGAAAAATTATTCAGCTATAAAGAAAGAAATTTTGAGTATTGTTTTATGCGTTCAAAAATTCCAGAGTGATCTTTTAAACCAAAAATTTTTATTAAGAATAGATTGTAAAAGTGCAAAAGAAATTTTACAAAAGGATGTCCAAAATCTTGCCTCAAAACAAATTTTTGCAAGATGGCAAGCTATTCTTAGCATATTTGATTTTGAAATCGAATTCATAAAAGGAGATGCAAATTCTTTACCTGATTTCCTCACAAGGGAATTTCACCAAAACAGAAATGCCACCCAAAAAGGATAAAAAGCATGTTCAAACCCCTACCGAACCAGCAAAAATCAAAACCTGGTATGACATCGTTACAAAGGAAGAAGAAGAGGATCTTAAAGATACTGCACAATCAAAACCACAGGTAAGTGATGATTTGGAAAAAAGACTCAAATTCCTTGAATCCTTTCTCCAAACACCTGAAATGAGAAATGCCCTTGAAAAAACCAAGACAAGTGAAAGTTCTGACAAGAAACCTTCTAAAGAAATTCTTACCAAAGATTCATTTCAAACTGTTTCGTTTTCAGATAATTCCTCAAAAACCTATCACACTACAAATTCTCAGCTTGTTCTCACACAACCACCATTAAACGCTCCTTCTGATTACTTTGTGAAAAATAATTGGCAAAATATAATACATGTTGAATTAGGATTCCATGAAAAAGATCCCTTTGAAACACTTCAAAAATACTTTGGAAAAGGTCGATATTATAAACCTTGGAACGAAAATAAGACCCCTTATTTCTATCAAGCAATTCTGGAAACTACTGACTCAGCATTGTTTAAAAATTTCTTCTTGGACCAAAGCCATAATGATCCCGCTTATTCCACCTGTAAAATCCTAAAAGTCATTGCTCCAATTGACTGGGGCTATAATCTTTCAAAACCCATATTATTTCCAGAAAAATATAAAGAAGCATCATTTTTCGAAATACCTTTTGACTATTGGGACTATCAACAGGCCTGGTACAATTCTTTCTTAATTCAAAACCAGAAACACAAGCATACATGGTTATTCTATTTTGATACCAAAATTTGTAACCCCAAAAAATTCCCAGCCTGGTGGTACACATGGTGGGAATATTTTGGATCCACTTATGAGATACTCAAACACCCTGTCCAACATTCCTTTAATCTTTTTAGAGTCCAATATGCCCCGACAGCAGAAGAAAAACGATTCCATCTTCTTGCCCTTTTCTGTATGAAATTCTATCTTCCTTGGGTCCTTTCATGGACAGTTGAATTTTCAGACGAGAAAATTTTACAAATTAAGAGAAGATTTAAAGTCAAATGGTGGGACAAATTCAAAATTCCTCCGAGCCTCACAGCCACCAATGTCCAAGATTGGATCATTAATAATAAAAATACAAGAGTCCCAACTCAAAAACCGCTTTACAGGATTCCAACACGACAACATACAGAATTCCTAGCACAAAAATCCCATATGACGGCAATGCTTGCAGCTACTAAAACTCCTGAAGAAATGCAAGATATACTTATGAAATTCTCACCAGGACCCTCAAGAAAGTCAGAATCCTCTAATGGTTCACTCAACCTGGAAGAAGATGACCTCCTTGGACCAGACGACCCTGGACCGATATTTGGAAATAGTGGAGTATAAATGCTTGTATTAGTATAAATGCTTATATTAGATTGTTTAGCATTGTATTTGTATTTATGTACATTTTCATGTGTTAAAAAAAAAAAAAAAAAACCACTGCACACATATATTATGCAAGACGTCGTCGGTCTCCGCTGATGCACACAATATAGCCAAGCAATTGTAACCTCAGTACACCAACAAGACAAAGGCTGGTGTATGGTCAAGCAGCCCCCAAATTCGTAACTCCCGCAACAGTACCGCATAAATGAGTAAAGATGGACAACTCAAACGGGCCGTACAAATAAACACAATCATCTATCATACATCTATCATACAATTCTCGGAGAAGAGACAAGGCAAAACAGGACCCTGTGTACAAGAATTCACGCTCATTCCTCGCATACCTCAAGACTTTGCACATCTCAAGATTAATCATAAAAAGCGGGAAGAATGAAATGAAACTCCAACCTAGGAAATAAGGTTGGCAATAAGCAATTATCAAGTAATTTTTTATGCTGAAATTTGAGCATAGATACAAATAGAGTGGCGACTAATTTTTCAGATAAACAAAAAGCCAAGAAATTATGATTCAAAAAAAGGGAAAAAGATTACCAATATCAGTAAAAGGTGAAGAATTTGCGTATGCGGTCATTTGAGCCAGAGATTCCACAAAGGCCGAAGCAGTCACAAGTCGGCTCAAGCTGGGAAATGCAGTCGTTCCTGTCGAATAAGGCCCGATTGAACTCCCGCAAAAGATCCGGAAAACGATAACAACAAGGTTGGGAACCAAATCTTTGGCTTGAGGGGAAGCGACATTGACGACGTCCAATGTAGAGAGGCTCTCCTGTCACGCTCCGAGCCCGGGCCCGCGGCTGCGTGAATGCACAATGGGTCTTTATAGCAACTACTTCGTATTCGTCCTCGCTTTACGAAAATTATTAACCCAAGTTGCTATAGAAGTCCATTGTAAGCCATTATAAACTCATTTTAAATCATTCATTTTTAAGATGTAGGACAAGGGTATCACAATCACCCCTCCTTCAGAACGCGACGTCCTCGTCGTGGCCTGGCCCCTCGATCCACCAGCGCCGAGAATCTAGAGGTGGCTCCTACAGGTTCAAGAGGTGGCTCCCGTCATGTAGCACTTTGCCCCGCAGGTTCAAGAGGTGGCTCCCATGCACGTAGCACTTTGCCTTGCATAGCACTTATTTCTCGGTGTTCCATGCCGGTGACCGGCACTGATACCATTCTGTCACGCCCCGAGCCAGGGCCGGTTATACGGGCCAGGGCTGGTCAATAGGTTCCATAAACGTGTTGGCTAGGTTTTGGCTCAAGGTGGCTCGGGCGTGACCCGAGTATTTTGGGAGATGAGTCGGTGTGTTCGATTATGTGTCAATTTCGAACCATGGGTCCAAGTGGGTGGCTCATGACTTGGAAGGGTAGAATAAATGATAAAAATGCTATGTTTAAAATTTGGGATCAAATAACGAGTTTTGGATTTATTCAGGATTTAATCGCCGCACAAAACTCTAATTAACGAGTTAATTAGAAGTTAATTAGAAAGCCTAGTTTTATGCATTATAAAATTTTGAAAAATTAGGTTTAAGCTAAATTAATTATTAAAAGTCTAAATTTTCAATTTGGGAATTTTATATTAAGGTTTGGTTTAATTCGAGATTAAAACGCATTAATACGTCACATTTAAAGATTAATTTAAAAGTCCTCGATTTAGCTAAATAAAAATATGTGAAAATTCATGCAGGCTTAAATAATTATTTGGAACATGTTAGAGTCAAGGAAATTAAAAAAAGTCAAAAACGTGAATTTATACGTCCAGGGGTAAAACGGTCTTTTTACACCTAGAAATTAGTAAATGTCATGGCAGTTTCCTGAATGCTGTTTTATGTGCTAATATGATTATTTTCAATGATTATGAATGTTTATATGTTAATATGTCCATTTTAAATTTTTATTTTAAATGTTTACGATTTAATAGGTTAAAATGCTGATTTTAAAATGTTTATGGATATTTATGATTTTAACATGTTAAATTATGATTTTTAAATGTTTATGAATTTTAAGGTTTAAATTGGACATTTAAAAGATATGTTGCATGCTTGATTTCAAAATAAAATGATATTGTATGCATGTTTTTATTAAGTGATGGAAATACGACATTTTGAAGGATGTGAAGGGATTGTGACTACTACATGTTGGAAATATCGTGAGGGTTATGGTCCCAGTGGGAGCCCAACGATCGTGTTTCCTTGGATACGAATACGAATACGAATACGAATATGTTAATACGTTGGCCAAGGCCCAGTTGACCGGTGAGAGTGTTGCTGGTGTCCCCGCCGCCCAGTACTGTGGTTTTCTCTAGATGGATCCATCGCCCAATACGATCAAGAATACGAGTCACAATCACGATCTGAATTTAACAAACACGAACATGAACATGAATACGAATATGAATATGGATACGAATATGGATATGCATATGAATATGAATACGAATATGAATATGAGTATGTTTATGTTTTTATGAAAATGTTTATGCATCATGAAAATGTTTACGAAAATGTTTAAGTTTAGGTTTATGCATCTTCATGAAAATGATATTTTAAGTATAAGTATTTTTCACTGTTATAAGTTAACTGTATTACGTATTACTCGTTATCAAGAATATGACGTGTTGAGTCTTTAGACTCACTAGATGTGATTGATGCAGGTGATATTGATATGAATATGATAATGGAGGTCTTGATGGTTGACTTTGTTGGACTGAAGGTGCACATAACCCGAGGACCGACGCTAGTTTTCCGCACTAGTTATGATTTATGATTTTAAGTAATGTTAAAGATATTTTTTACGTCTTTTATTTATGTTATGAGAGATTTTTGAGAGGTTATAGTATGGGCTATACTTTTCGAATAATGTTTTTAGGTTGGTAAAATGTTTGACGATTTTAATGCTTTAAAATATTTTCCTTTGGATTTTTAAATGGCAGTTGGATGTTTATTTTTAAAACTAATGTCAAAAATATTTTATGGTTCGGCCGATGCTAAGTGAGGTTTTAAAAAAAAATTTCTAGTATTTTTTAAGAAAACGAATAAGCAGACGTTTCATCTCCTATGTAAAATCACGATCCATAGTAGGTTAGAAAGGAGATGGGATTTTCTTATAAAGAAAAAAAAGAGAAGAAGGAGGAAATAGAATCACAGCGACAGCCTGGGAGGGAGTTCAAGAAAGTAAAATGAGCGGTAGATTCAAATTATTTGCGGTTATATGGGCTCTTCGGCCCGTACAAGTATGACCCAAATCACAAAATCAAAATGAGCCACCAAACAAAATCAAAATGAGTTTTAAATACAAGCATTTTGGCCCATGGGCCAATGCTTGCGGGAGACAATTGTTTGGGCTAAAATTAAATTATACCAGACAAATTAAATTATATAGGCGTATCAAATATAGTAGTTCAATTCTTATCGTTTTAAACTGATCACGAGGCGCTAAAAGAGGAGAAGATTGTGGGGGAAAAGAGAGAGATCGTGGAATGAAAAGCGGAAGAACATGGATCATGGGGGGAGTGGAGATGGATCACGCAGTTGCTAGGAAGAAAACGGGCACCGGCTATAGAGAGGACACGCACAACACATATCGCAAAAACTCCAGGCAACTCCCTATAGAATGCTCATAGATTTAGTCAAGTTTTTTCATGCTTTTTCAGTCATATTTTAAGCATACTCGTACATATTCTAGCAATATTTTATTATATTTTTCATGTTTTTGCAATTTCCTATTGATTTATTGATACGCAATCATGTTGGGAGTTTATTTCATCAAGCTCTATTGTGTTTTCTTTCGTTTTAGCGTTGTATTTGTTTAGGAAACTATAAGAAATGGTCAAATTTAGTGTCCATAATCATCGTAATTCTTAAAAGTTAGATTTTAATTGTTTTTACACAAATTGGTGCATTTTTCACTTGGCACACCCGTAAATCAAATATTGTGGAAAGAGAGGGTAACTTCGTAAGACACGATAAACAAAATTTTGACCCAGATATTTATCGAATAATGTGAGTCTTTTATAACATAAAAGAAGGAAACACTTAGAAAAACTACGTCATAACCAAACTTCTCTATAAATTACTTATTTTTTTATTTTGTCGCGACACCCGAAGCCAAATTCTAGGGCCGTACATGGTTAACGGAGTGCATAAATGAATTGATTCATAGAAAAATGAGATATATAAAAAGATTTCGGTAGGTACTACTTTTATCAATAAAATGTATCTTTTTTTCGTAAGTTCGTTACTTGAAAAATCTAAAGTTAAAATTTTCAGGTTACGTGTGAGTAAGGATACAAATACGTTAGAAAAACTGTATTTATACAATGAGAACAATCGTCGAATTTGTGGCATTAGATATCCTTCAAAACGACCACGACATCGTAACCGTCTAAGTAATTTTATGTAAAAATATTATAAAATAAATTCACCCATTTCAAACTCTTCATTTATTTGTTATTTGGGATCAAAATCGATTTATTAAAAAACTTCAATACAATGTTAAATTATTTCTTACATATCTGAAGGCCTAATTATGTACAACTCCCATATGCATTGGTTAGACCAATTTGGACAACGTAGTAATTAAAGGTTTGTTTCAACCTACCCGTGCAGGCAATGAATGGCCCGGATCACTCCACATGAGTGATCCGGGCCCACCTCCCTGTAAAAAAAAAAAAAAAATTGGCTCGAAAAAATCCGAGCCGTTGGATCGACCCCTACAGGCAGTGCCCGCAGGGGTAGGGTCGACCGAACCGTAATTAAAGCGGTGCGACGGCGGAAAAAACAGAATGCACAATAAATTTTGAAAAAAAAAATCGAAAAGCCCAATTATTAGCCACCATAGAAAACCCTGATATTGGCCCAGACAAGAGAGATTTTGGATTGGATAATTCGAAATCGATGCATTTTGTCTACTTATTATTTATACTTACAAATTAAAATGAATTTTAAATTTGAAATCATTTGAAATTGTTCGATACAACCGTCATAAATAAATAAGAGATGAATTTGAATTTTTTTATTTAAATTCATTTTTCATTAATATTTTACAATAATTTAAATCATTTAATCAAATCCATCAATTCAAACCGTTTGCAAAAGTTCATGAAATGGCGCTCAGATATTTAAATTGAAAAATAATTATAACTACTAATTTTTTTGTTTAGTATTTGCATTGGTGATAACTATTTAATCTCTCTAATATATACTTCAAATATTCAATTCTTTACTTGTAAGAGGATACTATCCTAAAATTCGATTGAATATCTAAAATTAAGGGTCAAAATTAATGTTGTAAACACCCGAGTGGGTCCACAAAAATTCAATAATTGAATAGAAATTTTTTAATCTACACATATTTTTAAGATAAATATATTTAATTTTATTTTACTATTTCATAAAACATTAAATAATACCACTGGTGTACAACACTCAAGATTAAATAATTTTAAAATGTACAAAAGTAATTTAAAATTATTAAGAGTCTATTTGGTAACAGAAGTCAACTAAAAGACATTTTTTTATCAATTGTTTTTTAAAAAAAGTATATTAAAAGATTACTAAAGATAATTTTAAAAAAACTTAAAATTAATTTTTTAAAAGCTAGAATTTTTGGCTTCTAATGTGCTTCTATTATTATTTAACAACAAAAACAAAATTATTTTTTAACATTTATTCAAACGTCAAAATCGTTTATGTTTTCTTTAATGAAAATATTTTTAAAAGATGAAATTTTTGTTTATGTGATTTTTGAAACTACCACTTATGCAATCCAAATTAACATTTTTTTACGAGCACATCACATGTTTTTATTATACTAATAGCAAAGCACGTGCGTTGTACGTGAATAACGAATTTGAGTGCACTATGAATATTGGTCGTTTATTTGTAAATCAATGTAGACACATAAATTTTTCAATAACAATTGTTATTTCACAGTTGATCTATCATTTCAAACAACCATGATTTAATTTTTTCAATATTTTCCTTGTTTGATTTTTAATCATTCAATATCTTTTCGTCTTTTTAATTTTTTTCTTGCTTTTATGTTCGATTAAATTCAGCAGTTACATCATCATATCTGATTTTCATGTTTTCATTGTCGGATTTGATGTTGATTAATATCTTAATTTATTTTCAATCATCGTTGTATTATGTTGATGCTATTTAAAAAACTATATATGAATCTTATGATTTTTCTATGTTTTAACTTTTTTTATATTTGTATTCATCTTTCTCACCCTTTATTATTTGATTAATCATGATAAGATAAGATGGACTTATATCTTTTGATGTTATATAATTGATAGCCTGTTTCGAATTAGTGTATACAGTGATCATAATTTTAATTCTCTTCATTATTTTTATAGACAGTGATCATTCATCTGTTTCCAATTTTTGTAGACATTGATCATTATTTTAATATGCTCTGAGGATGTAAGTCCATCTTCACCTTCCTTCTCATTATTAGTATAAAATAATGATGTTAAAACCGTAAATTAAAACTATACATTATTTAAATGTGATATTTTTTTAAAAAAAACATGACTGAAGTCAGAAAACCTCCAAGTCTTCAAACCAACATATATAATAAAGAGATTTAACATCGAGATTTGAGATGTAATTATGAAATTAAATCGTCCAACCAAAAACGAAAAAGAAGAAAATTCAAATTTTAATAACAGACAAATAGAAAAATTACAAAAATACAATATAACAGTAAGAGTAATAAGTGTAAGTGGATCACCTCATCATATTTCCATTGAAATAGGATCTAAACAAGAAAAAACTGTTTGTAATTCGTTTATTATTAGTGCCATCTCAAAATGTTTGGGGTTAGAGAAATATAAATTATTGAGTAGGTCTCATGTGATACCGTCTCACGGATCTTAATCAGTGAGACGAGTCAATTCTACTGATTTTTAGCATAAAAAGTAATACTTTTAGCATAAAAATAATACTTTTTCACGGATAACCTAAATAAGAGATCCGTCTCACAAATACGACCCGTGAGACCGTTATACACAAGTTTTTGTCTAAATTATTCGTTACTATTTCATCAATCTCTCATTACCTTAGCTTTCAATAACTTTTTAATTTTTTTATTACGTTTTTCTTGACAAATAAAAAAATTACAAAAATACGATATAACAATAAATCTAATATGTGTAAGTGGATCGACTCATCATATTCTCATTGAAATAGGATCCAAACAAGAAAATATATTTGTTATTAGTTGATTATTAACGGCATCCCAAAAATGTTTGGGTTAGAGAAATATAAATAATTCATTAACGTTTCATCAATCCCTCGTTACCTTGCCATTCGATAACTTTTTAATTTTTTTATTACATTTTCTTCAATAAGTTAGGTACACGTCTAACTTGCAAAACAAAATAATCAAAAAGAAAAAGAAAGAAATTATGCACATAGTATTCTAAGTATGTTTATACGGGTATATATAACACATTAATCCAATAATTCATATAGTGAAAAATAATTTGTTGTATTTCTAAAAAATCCAATTCCAATCCCTAATTCCATGAATCTGCCTCTTATCCGATATAGATTGATTTGCTAGTATTTGTAATTAAAAATAAAAAATATAAATAATAATAGATGTGGAATATATATGGACAAACACACAACGTTAATTATATATGGTAATTGATTACAAAAGACAAATGTATCCATGTCTCTAATAATTAACACATATGACATAAGAACAATATGGTAAATAAACGATGAAAACTCAACTTTTATTGATTTCATTCTACATGTAGAGGTACTACCCATGATAGAATCAAGGACCCAAATTTAACCACACATACATATAGTTCACTAATTTTTTCAAAATCACGTATATGTGAATTTTGTCCATCCAAACTACGTGGCTTCAACGTGTAACGTGTAGTATCGAAGCAACCCGCATAATCATTAAAAAGCAGTGGACGAGGAGCCGCCAGCCGCCAGCAAACTTTTGCAACGACGTTAATTTCATCGAATTCTTGTTGCTTTCTCGTCTCCGCTGATAAAAGTCTCCGCTGAAAAATCGGAGGTTTCTTCAGTAATGGCGGAGTATGCAGCTCTACTATCACTCATACATACTTCAGAGCTGATACTGCACCCTTCCCAGAAATGGCTTCGCTTGCACAGAAAACAGATTGAAACTTTATTAAAAAAGGCTCGTTTCCTTCAAGAATTTCTCGAAGAATATTCACACAGGGGCCATGAGGAATTGTCTGGATTGGAGAGTCAGATTGCGGACATGGCTTATGCAGCGGAGGATATCCTTGAGTCCCATGTAGTGGATCAAGTTCTAGCACGATCCACAGGTAGCGAGGCGAAGAGCTCCACCAGCTTCTCTGGATACATCGAGAAACTTACACAAGAAATGGAGGATTTGATCGAGACCAAAGTGATGAGGATTAAGGAGAATATTGGGAGCTTCGAGGGAGATCAGACGTTGGTAGACTTTTCGCCTGCTGTTTCATCAAGGTTAGCTCTGAATGAGCAAACTACTCTGGTGGCTTGTGACGAGAAGTTGATTGAAATAATGGACATGCTTACAAGACAACAATCCAATCGCCAAATCTTAGCAATTGTAGGCATGGGAGGAATCGGTAAGACTGCTCTAGCTAAAAAAATCTACGAGGATTCATACGTCGCTTATTACTTCCATGTCCGTGCTTGGGTTACAATATCTCAAAGTTATAATGCGCCTAGAATTATTTCAACATTGCTGTCAGAAATCAATTTAAGCAAAAAAGAATGTGTTGAAAGTGATGCTCACGAGTTGGATGAACAATTATACAAAAGCTTATGTGGTAGGAGGTATTTGATCGTCATGGATGATTTGTGGAGCATTGAGGCTTGGGATCAGATACGTATGTTATTTCCGGATAATTGCAATGGAAGTCGAGTTATGATAACCACAAGGCTAGTAAATGTAGCTAGGCATTTAAGCTCTTTTGAGCCCTTTGAAATGAAATGTTTAGATGATGATCAAAGTTGGGAGTTGCTGTGTGATAAGGTGTTTGGAAATGAAAGTTGCCCTTCTATACTCGAAGAATCAGGAAAGAACATTGCAGAAAAATGTGGAGGTCTTCCTCTAGCAATTGTGGTGATCGGTGGACTTCTTGCAAAGGCTAACAAGACAAGAGAGTTCTGGGGCCATGTCGCGGAAAATTTGAACTCCGTTATAAACTCAGAGGATGATGAGAATTGCCAAAAGATATTGTATTTGAGTTATAAAAACTTGCCTGTTCATTTGAAACCGTGCTTCCTCTACATGGCCTCTCTTCCCGAAGATTCGATGTTTTATATCCATAGTCTCGTCAAGGTATGGATTGCAGAGGGATTTTTAAAACCAGTAAGAGACAAAACTTTGGAAGAAGTGGCAAATGAATACATAATAGACCTTATTGATAGGAACCTCATTTTTGTGCGTGACCGAGGGCCTCTCGGAAGAATAATAGCCTGCGGTGTGCATGATCTCTTGAGGGACCTATGCCTGAGGGAAGCTAAAAAAGAGAACTTTATTTGCGTCATAGATGAAGACAGCCAAGACATTCCACTGCGACTAGATTTCAAGCGCCGCATCTGTTTCGGACTAGCACCCGAGCTTTGTACACGATCTATATTGAGACCAGCATCACTAACGCGTTCGGTCTTTAGCGAGTTTGGTTGGAAAACATTGCTCGCTTCATGTACAAGATTGTTGAGGGTGTTGGACGTGGTGTCTGATGACACTCCCCCAAACGACAAAGAAATCATGCATCTGGTAAACCTACGGTTTTCGTCTATCACGTGTAAATCAGATTTGAATTCAATGCGGTGGTTTTCTTCTTCGATGTCCCAGTTTTGGAGCCTACAGACTTTGATTTTTAACCACAACTTAAGCAAACCAATCTTTCTACCATCAGAAATCTGGAATTTGCCACAACTCAGACATCTTCTCTTTGATAGAGTTGTTTTACCCGATCCTCCTTCTGAAGACGATTCTCATATCTTGGAAAATCTTCAGACTCTCTCTACTGTTCTAAATTTTAGATGTACAATGGAGGTTGTTAAAAGTGTTCCAAATCTTAAAGAACTAAAAATTATCTATGATCGTTCACTCCCGGGAGCGCAATGGCCCTTCTTCTGCCTTCACAATCTTGTGCACTTGCATAAACTCGAATCGCTTGTGTTCATATCATTTGGCCGAATTTCTGTGGAACATCTAAGCTTCCCACTTTCTCTGAAAGAGTTGAATTTAAGTGGCTGCCGCTTACCTTGGAAAGATATGACAATTGTGGGTTCATTGCCTAATCTTGAGATGCTTGAGCTACTATTTTACGCTTTCGAAGGCAAGGTGTGGTATCCAATAGAAGGGCAATTTGTTAGATTGAAACTGCTGGTAATTTCCAAGACTGATTTGTTGGAATGGAGAGCAGATAAGACACACTTTCCAATTCTTGAGCACCTGATTCTTCGAAATCTACAACTGGAGGAAATTCCTCGAGACATTACGGAGCTTCCAACGCTTAGAAAAATCGAATTGTTTAATTGTAGTGATTCTACTGTCACCTCTGCAAAGCAAATACTTGAGGAACAAGAGAGCTTGGAAAATGAGGGCCTTCAAGTCTTAATATATAAAACCGAGTTTGTTTCAGCTTCTTCTCCCGCCACGCCTTCTAACCAGATATTTTAAAAAAACAGAACTTTCTCATCCTCTCGGTTTTCAGGCAAATCGTGTCAACACCTGTGAATTATTATCTTATCAACTTCTTGTTTTTTTTTTTGGGTTCAAATTGTTCAATGGTCTTTGTAAGATACGTTGTTCGACATATGCAAGTGTATATAACAATATTAGTATAAGATGTAAATTTGTGTTTCATCATAATTAAGTATTGTGTCAAATGTTATAATATTTGAGACAACATGCAGTGGAATATTAAAGTTTTTGACACAAATTCACTTTCAATAACTTAATGGACAAGATTAAATATGCGCAAATATAAATACTTGTGTCGTGACTCAGGACAAAAATTAATCACTAGAAAACCGAAACGTTTACAACAACCTATCACTAGTGATTTTCACAAAAATCAATTTCCTCAACACGTTTAGAAAATAAATGTTTTCTAAAACAGATAACCAGAATAAAACTTATTCAAGAAAGCAACAAAAACATGAGCCAAAAAACTAAAGCAACAAAACGATCTCCAGCCAACTTTGTCACGGATGTTGTCTGTAGATGTTTCCAACATTCAAGGCAACACGCAGTACCTGCACACTTCAAAACTTCACGTCTCTTGAAGAATGTTTTCTTCTGAAATTTCACAAAGCACGAGCGTGAGTATATGATTGACCAACTGTCCCGTCTGACTATCCTCCCTTCTTTTATTTTACGAATTCCTCACAATCAAATCTATAAGATAAGGAAGGTTAAAATTTGATTAGCAAATAAATTCTTCTTTTAAACATTATTGAAACGTCTGCTTATTCGTTTTTTTAAAAAGTACTAGAATTTTTTTTTCTCAAACCTCACATAGTATTCGGCCGAATCATAAAATATTTTGGAACCATTTTAAAAATAAAACAACCAACTATTTTATCAACCCAAAAATATTATTTGAAAAGTATAGCCCATATTATAACCTCTCAAAAATCACTCAAAAATAAATTTTCGAAAAAATACCATTAACATCACTTAAAATCATAAATCATAACTAGTGCGAAAAACTAGCGTAGGTCCTCGGGTTATGTGCACCTTCAGTCCAGTCATATCACCAATCAAGACCTCCATAAACATTATTATCATAATCACCTGCATCAATCACACCTAGTGAGTCTAAAGACAACACGTCATATCCTTGATAACAAGTAATACGTAATACAATTAACATATAACAGTGAAAAATACTTGTACTTAAAATATCGTTTTCATGAAGATGCTTGAACTTTAAACAAAACATTTTTCATAAACTTTTCATGATGCATAAACTTTAAACATAAACATTTTCACATAAACATATTCATATTCGTATCCATATTCATATCCACGTATTCATATCATCATATTCATATTCATATCATCCTCAACATATTCATATTCATATTATCATCAACATATACGTATTCCTTTTTCCTTTCGTTGAATTCAGATCGTTAATTGTGACTTTCGTGTTCATCTACGTCTACGTCTACGTGTTGGGCGATGGATCCATCTACATATAACCACAGTACTGGGCGGCGGGGACACCAGCAACACTCTCACCGGTCAACTGGGCCTTGGCCTTATGTATTAACATATCATCGTATACATCTACATGTCCGTATCCAAGAAAAAACGATCGTCGGGCTCCCACTGGGACCATAACCCTCACGAAATTTCCAACATATCATCGTATTAGTCACAATTACTTCACTTCCTTCAACGTTTCATATTCTAATCACTTTATAAAATTTAAACATGCATATAATGTCTTTCTTTTAAACCAAGCATGCAACATGTCTTTTAAATGTCCACGTTAAATCATAAAATTCATATACATTTAAAAATAACATTTTAACATATAAATACCCATGAACATTTAAAATAATCATATTAACATCAAAATATTTAAAATAACATATTGACATGTTAAATCATAAACATTTAAAATAAACATTTTGACATTAAAATCCTGAAACATATAAAATTCCATAAACATTTAAAATAATCGTTTTAACATATTAAATCATAAAACATTAATAATATTAACGTCTTAAAAATCCATAAACATTTAAAATTGACATATAAACATCCATAATCATTGAAATAATCATATTAACATATAAAACAGCATTCAGGACACTGCCATGACGTTTACTAATTTTTAGGTGTAAAAAGACCGTTTTACCCCTAGACGTAAAATTTCACGTTTTTGACATTTTCTTAATTTCATTGACTCTAACATGTCCCAAATAATTATTTAAGCTTACCTGAATTTTCTCATATTTTTATTTAGCTTAAATCGAGGACTTTAATTTAATCTTTAAATAAGACGTATTAATGCGTTTTAATCCCGAATTAAACCAAACCTTAATATAAAATTCCCAAATTGAAAAATTTGACTTTTAATAATTATTTAAGCTTAAACCTAATTTTTCATAATTTTATAAAGCCTAAAACTAGGCGTTTCAATTAACTCGTTAATTAGCGTTTCGTGTGACGATTAAATCCCGATTAAATCCAAAACTCGTTATTTTGATCCCAAATTTTTAACATAGCCTTTTTATTATTTATTCTACCCTTCCATGTCATGAGCAACCCTCGTGGACCCATGGAATCAATTTTGGCTTAATTAATCTCGTTTTTGACCCTTCGACGAACACACCGAGCCATCTCCTAATTTACCCGAGCCACGCCCGAGCCACCTTGAGCCAAAACCTAGCCAACCCATCTAGGGACCCTACTGTGCAAGCCCAGCCCAAAAAACCGGCCCTGGCCCGCTCAAAAACCCACTGAATGTTGACCCAATTCTGCTAGTGTGTTCGTGTGTTTGTGTCTTAAGTGTAACAGGTTTCCTAGCTGCCTTGGGACACTACCAGCCCTTAATCATTGAGCACCCATGACCCTTACTGACCCTAGACCAGTCTCAGACCCGAGACACCCCCAGCCCGAGCCCCTGAACCAAGCAACAAGGTGCTGTACATGGACATCACCTGCGCATCCCCTTATGTGCGAGAGTCCTACTTGCGTGGGACTCTTTGCAGCAGCCACCAACGAGCCCTAGCCTCCCTGACCCACTTTGGACCACCCTGAGCCATCACCTGGACCACCCTAGCCATCGCCTGAACCACCCTAGCCATCGCTTGAACCCTCGAAAATTGCAGCACTCGGCTGCACCAAAAGCATGCGAGGGAAGAGTCCATGTGATCATGGGCTCTTCCTAACCACCTAGCCACGGGTCCTAGCCATGATAGGACCCTACCAGACCCTAGGCTTACCCCTTACCAAGCCCCAGCCATCCCTGGCAGAGTCCACCAGCAGAAACCCCCAAAGACGCACCCCTTGATCAAAGCCATACCAGAATTCGTTCCAGCTTGTTTCTGTGTGTGAGTGCAGCATGTTTGTGCGTTTTCTAGGATATTAAAACGTGTGTAAACCTTCCCTTATCAATCTACCAGACCCTAGGATGGCCCCTTACCAAGCCCCAGCCAAGACAAGCCTTTAATTCCCTTAACCGACACCTCCTCCCACCATGACAACAACTTGCTACCTACTTGCATGTTTCTTGTTTCTGTGATTGTGTGTGTTTCTAGGCCTTCAAACCCATGTAAAACAATATGTGATCAAAACCTTAATAATGGCAGCCCCTTTTTAACATATTAAACATGAATTTGAAACAAAACCGAAGCTTTAAAAATTCCATGATCATGAAAAACGAAAATAAATAACATGTCACTTGTTTTTCATGCAAAACACATTTAAATAAATACTATGGTGAGATTGATGAGTAAAAGGAGAATATGACGTGCCTTTGCGTTTTTAATGCACGATTTTACATCGGCGACGAAGAACGGAGCAAGACCTTGGCTTGACACAACCTTGAAAGCTTTGAAAATCTCCTTCACTTTGCCGTGAGAGTTGTGTCGTGTGTGTTGTGTGTTTTTGGGGTGAAAATTCAGAAAAGAGGCGTGAGTTAATGTGTGTTGGGGAAGGGGTTTTAACATATTATATAGTAAATCATTCCACTAATAGGGGTTAGGCCTATTAAGCCCTTCTAATTAAGCCCAATAATCTTTAATTAAATAACCAAAATTATTTTGCTTCGGATAGTTTGTGAATTTATTAGCCGGGTTGCCATTAAGTTCATGTTTCTGTTGAAAATCCAACACCGATAAAAATTACGTCCCGGCGTATAAATTCACCTCAATACCCCTTACTTTCAAAAATAAGAAAAATCATCAATCATATTTTAAATAATTAAAAACGACTATTTAAAAATCATTTTCTAATTTTCAGCCATCGGTCTCCGTTCCTCGATCGCAACTCGAATAACCTTTAAAAACACCTTTTAATGCAACAATGTAGAAAATATATTTTAAATATGCAATTATGCACAATATAATTAATTCATGCAATTAAAACATTTAATTAAAATACAAAGAATTTAATAATTGCATGCATGTGGTTTTCGTGGACCTTTAAATTTTTTCGGGCCGTTACAATTATACCATATCATGATAATACTATCATACTTATCTCATTATCTAGAAAGACAAAATCTCATTAAATATTTTACACAATCAAATCAACAAGGAAATATAATATTAGAGAAATTATTTAAGATAAGAAATTATATCAATTAAATAAAAATAATAATATTTCCTTTCAATCTATCCATTTTTTCTTTTCTGGACAAAATGAGATCAAACAAATTTATCCTTGAAAGCTCTCGACATCTCCCCCTGAGTTAGAGAATTTTTCTCCCCTTGAATAAGATAATGTTAGCACGGGTGTTGTTAGATTTGTTGGCAACACTTGAGATAACACCTGCACTATTTCATTAACATAACAATTTGAGCAAATAAATCAGAGCAGAGCAAAAATAAACAGACCAAACTAAATAGAGAAAAAATCAAAACAACAAACTATCAAATAAACAATTAGTATAAAAAAAATTAGTTCCCATCCTTTTCGTCTGTCCTCTCTTCGTCGTCAGTTTCCTTGGTCCTAGATGGACCAACTACTTGAGTTTGATCATCTCCATTTCCTCTTTTTTGTTCAGAATAGACCTCTATATCCAAAAGTAGCCTGTAGTTGGCTAGAAGATCCTCATAGTATGCGATATCAGCCTTTGCCCGAGTGATCTTAGTAAGGGCATGATCAATTTGGACTTGGATCTCAGTCGTAGTGAGCTTGATGAATCCAGTGGCCTGTGGAGTAGGAGTGGAGCCTTGAGAGATTTCAGAGACAGGGGCAATGATGTGAGGCTCAGTCCATGGGAGATAAATTTTCCGATTGCCTTTAAAGAAAGCAGGAGCAATTTTGAACGATTCACCAATGGGAGACAGTGGCTCTCTAACATCCCGAACAAAGCCTTGGGATACCAGCATCTCGTAGATTAGACTGGGAAAAGGGAGCTTAGATGCCTTAAGACATCCTGCCGCATACTGACGTACCGTGTTGAAGACCAGCTGTCCGAAATTAAACAATCCATTTGTCCCTATGGAGTACAGAACCACGGCTTGGTGTCTGGTGACTATGGTGGTGTTTGTGGAAGGTGTCCAATTGCGACTGGCTAGCTTGTGTAGCACAGAGTAAAACGATGTTATATTGGTAGCCGATAACCGCTGTGGATGAGTAGAAAATTTAGGAATGAGGCCCCCGGTGAGTGTGGAAGTGACCACATGAATGTCAGGGGCAAGGCCATCTTCATTTTCAGTGGGTGTTTGGTAGTGCTTGTTGATGACAGCAGCATTGAACTCATAGATTTTTCCTCGGACAAAGACCGTTCCATACTTCGCTGATCTTTCATCACCCACTTCTAGTGATAGATTGGCATAAAATTCTAGGACCGGTTTGCGACTGTATGGGGTGACAGCAGAGAATGTTGAATAGAGATGACAGTGATTGAGGAATGCGATCAGATTATGTCTTGCAAAAGTATCAACATCGATGTTCCTTTCCTCCATGAAGTCGCGATGCGCATAAAGATGCCACCGAGCAACTGTGTGCTCAGTGCATAATTTGGTAGCGAAGGCAGTGCCCAAGTCATAGCCACTGAGGTCCGTGTTGTCCTCAGTGTGGTCAACATCTTCAACAACATCCTGTTTGACAGGCTCATTTTCTTCAGAAATGTCATCTTCTTCCGCAAGCTCATTCATAGAACTGCTAGAATCTTGAGAAGCAACAGAAATAGACGAAGTTTCAGCCTTTTGATTCTTCAAGTTGGCCATAAATTGGGCCAACGTGATTTCGGGAGGTGGAACATGAGGTGCGCCTTTATCAGATTCAGTGGCTTCGCTGGAGGAGATAATATTGTCCTTAGGCCGAGAGGCACTCTTCTTGCGGGCCACAAACTCATAGTCACCATCAGCCGAGTCGTCACCAGAGGTGTTGTCAGGGTCAGGAAGAGATGGTCTACTTGGCCCTTTTCCCTTATGGCGGAATCGCTTAGAGGTTGTCAGATCAAGATTATATCCAACTTGTCGCTTGGATCTTCGAACTGGAGGTGGAGGATGACACGCCCTTCTTAGAACACTGAAGTCTGGGAGAATTTCGATATCGATTTCATTTCCCGGCTCGCCCGGGGAAATTACTTCCAATGGCAATGGTTCTTCACTGGCAGGAATCATTTCCATAGATGGTTCAGATGTGGGTGTTGCGAGAGATGTTGTTGGAGCAGAGGCAACATCCTCTCTGTGTCCCATCTCGCTACGGATGTCATGGGGATCAAAACCATTGTCTGCCATTAGATTGAATATCGAGTGAGGGAGAATAGGTGGCAAATTGTACAAAAAAATGAGAGAAATTGCGTGAGGAAGACACGAAAAATCGAGAAACTATCATGCAGATAATGATGAATTATGCGTTGTAAATCAAGGAGATAAACATGAAAGCACAGTGTAACGGTAACAAAAATTTAGTAACTGACTTAGTCTAACGGTTAAAAAAAAGAAACCGAAGAAAAATAGCCGTTATCACCTTTCTGCACATACTGAGATAATTTCGTGCAATGATTGTTCAAGGTAATTTCTAGAAATAAAACCCACATCGAATTTAACTCCACTAAACATCAAAGAACACATGAATTCGATTTTTCTCAAAAGATGGATTTTAATCGAATTTTTCTTTGTTGAAATACTCATGTCCTTATGACACAACAATATTCACAATGTTATGTTTATGCATGACCTAATTATGTCTAATAACAGAATGTAACATTAATAAAAACATTAAAACAAAAATGAGAGATGTTTACAAAGGAAGTGTTGTCACAAATGTTGGCAACATCTTCTGACAACACTCACAATTCCAGAAAAACAATTTGAAATTCTTTTCACACTCAATGACTTAACAATTTTCTAACCATAGAAGTGGTAGCTCCCACACTAGAAGAACAATCTCCATTGGACTCTCTTAGGTAATTTTTTTCATTTTCTTCTATTTTTGTGTTAATTTTAGAAAGGATAACTCCCACACTGAAAGGACAAACTTCATTGGGCTCCTTTAGGCAGCTTTTTCCATCTTTCCTTCTAACACAGACGAAAAGGTATTTATTCTACGTTTCAATGTTTCTTTGTGTCAAGTGATTATTTTTCAAATCTTTTGTGACTAATTTCACAAGTGTGGGTGTGAGGAATTAAACGTGAAATTGTACGTGCATCAGAACATGAAGCAACACAGTTCAACACAACATGTCACAGTATGAATGTAATGCAGAATGCCTAAGTCCTAAGAATGCACATGCATGTTAGGTGTTGTCAGAGATGTTGCAGCATCTGGGACAACATTGATGAATGTTCAGGTAGAACACATGCTGAGAGATTTCCTAAGTTTGGAGAATCTCTCAAAATCTAATGCTTTTGTGAATATGTCAGCCAGTTGGTTATTTGTACCAACAAATTCAATTCGAATTAATCTTTTTTTCTATTAAATCTCGAATGAAGTGATGTGTAATGTCAATGTGTTTAGTTCGAGAGTGTTGTACTGGATTTTTTGAAATATCCATTGCACTAGAGTTATCACAGTACACAACTAAGGTTTCACTATTAAGCCCATAGTCCTTAATCATTAGGTCCATCCACAAAAGTTGAGAACAACTTCCAGCTGCCACATATTCAGATTCAGCATTTGAAAGTGAAACACAATTTTTTTCCTACTATGCCATGAGATTAAATTATTGCCAAGATAAAAGCAACCGCCAGATGTACTCTTCCTATCATCTAAGTCACCAGCCCAATCTGCATCAGAAAATCCTACTAAATCCGAGTTGGTTTCTTGAGTGTACCATAATTCTAATTCAATTGTTCCTGCTATGTAACGTAGAATACGCTTCACAGCTTTTGGATGAGAGATTTTAGGATTGGCTTGATATCTAGCACACAAGCATACACTAAACATGATGTTAGGTCGGCTGGTAGTCAAATATAGGAGGCTTCCTATGATGCTGCGTTATAAAGTGTTGTCAACATTTTCGACAACATCATCTTTGCATAATTTTTCACTCGAGCCTATAGGAGTTCTCATGTGTTTGGTGTTCTAATTTGCAAATTTCTTGACCAAATTTTTTGTATACTTACTTTGACACAGAAAGATGTCATCATGCATTTGTTTAATTTGCAAGCCATGAAAGAAACTTAACTCACCAACCGTGCTCATTTCAGAGGTAGATGACATACCCTCAACAAAATTATCAGCATGCTTTTGGGATGAAGAACCAAAGATTATATCATCAACATAGACTTGACAAATAAGGATCTCACCTTTGGATTTTTGAATGAAAAGAGTTTTGTCTACCTCACCTTGTTTGAAGCCAATTTCAAGTAGATATTTGGTTAATCTTCCATACCACGCACGTGGTGCTTGCTTCAAACCATAAAGTGCCTTTTTTAATTTGTAGACATGGTCCAAATGGTGTGGATCCTCAAAACCCTTTGTTGTCTCACATATACTTCTTCAACCAAGATCCCATTTAAAAACGCACTTTTAACATCCATTTGAAAAAAGTTTGATTTTCATGTAGCATGCAATAGCTAGCAATAGTCTGACTGACTCAATACGTGCAACATGAGCAAGTGTACTCTTGAGCAACCAAACTTGCTTTGTTTTGAATGATGTTTCCCGACTCATCAGTTTTTTTTTGAAAATCCATTTTGTACCAATAATATTACCTTGGTCAGGAAGTGGAACCATGTGCCACACATCATTTCGAACATATTGCTTAAGCTCCTCATGCGTTGCATTAATCCAAAATTCATTGTAAGGGCCCGTATTTTGTATTAGTAATTTTGCGAAATTATTTAAAAATTTTCTCTTTAAATAAATAGCATGCATCATTCATAAAATAAAATGATAATAGATTTAACTTTAAAATAATAGCGGAAGTAAATATTGTGTTTCAAAACAACAACTTAAAAATAATTCAACATAATAAAATTGAGTTTGAACATAAAAAGATGAATAAACTGAAACATGAGGTCCTCGGGTTACTACTACTGCTGACCCAAGCTAGCTCACTGGTACCTGCCCTCAGTCTCGACTCAACAGTACCTACAACAATCAAGTCTAGTGAGTCTAAAGACTCAACATGCATATATCGTGAATATCAAGTAAATATATCATAAGATCGCATGCAACGTAAAAATATCGTATTGTAAAACGTAAGGTGAAAATCGTGTCATGAATAAGTATAAATACGTGCATATCTGAAAATCGTACGTAAAAAATTTGCTCGATAGAGCCCTGTCATAAAAATTCCATATCGAGATTTTTCTAGTAGAGATAATGTTTTAACGCAAGTGGCCCGTAAAATAACATGAACGTCTGATCAGACTAAACCACAGTAAACTGGGCGGTATAGATCACCACAGCCCTTGGACTGGATGTCCGTACCCATACATAAACATAAACCGGTCGTAAGTCACCGGGTGGAGAGATCCCATAAGCGTGAGGTGGCCACAAGACATCGCATATATCTCAAAAATAAACATTTTATATTTTATGCACGTAATATAATTATAACCCTGTTTTATCGGATGAGTTGGATCGTTCCCAGGCTTACTGCGACCTAATCCTAACATGAGAAACATGCAAATATTCTCAACTTGACCAAAAACTTCATACCCGAACCAAAAACCAGACAAACGCGACCAACAAACTAATTTCCAACCAAGACTCCGTACCAACCCGAACCAACATTGAACCATCGTTTAGTCATTATTAAAATGCACCTAACATAATGAAATAGTAACCCTAAGAATTGTAATACACGAAAAATAGTGAATGGAGGCCAAAATCATGAAACGCTCTTTCGAGAGTCACTCTGTGCCATTGCACCATAAATTCTCGTACGACCTCTAAACTTAACCAAATTACAAACGGCCAAAAACATGACCTTCCCAACTCATTGAGGTACTGTCCACTCTAAGGCCATAGGCTAACAGCCAACCAAGAACTCGAACCAACCTCCTGGACCGAGACAAAGTTGCTGCCAAAAGCCGCGGCAGCAGCTACGCTTCCTTTGCGTGGTTTAAGAACTAATGGCCATTGTGGCTTGAACCACCGACCAAAGTCTCTTAAAAAAATCCTAAGGGGTGGCTTGAACCTTGGCTAAGGGCAATAGGCCAACCACCATTCAAGCAAATACCTAGGACAATCCAAAGCTCCCACCAAGAGCACAAAATTTCGTGTAGGGTGTTGTGTTGAATTGTTTGCCATCTTGTATCGTTCCAGTGGCCATATGATCGACCATGGCTCCATCTAGACATGATGAGGTATTGTGCGAACCATGGCTAAGGGCTAAAAGCCAACCAAGATCCCACCCAAACCCCAAAATCCGAAGCTTCATCCGCACAGAAAATGAACAGAAAATCGAGGAGCACTTGGTTTGTTGTTGTAAAATCTTGATGGATCCGTGGACCAAGCCTTGAAAGACTGTCTTGGTGACATCCTAAACATGCTAAGGGAAGGTTCTAACCATGGTTACAAGCCCTGGGCCAACCAAGGTTCGAACTTTCACCTTAGACAACCAAACACAAAAATCGTGACTCCAACTTGCAACTATGGGAAAGTTGCTGTCAAGCCTTCATCCTGCGTGCATGGGCTTGAACTAATGAACCAACATAACTCTAACACACTCTATTACATGCCTAGGTGCAGCCTGGAATACCTGGAACCGAAGAAACGTCCTGAAACCACAATAACACACACACCCATGAGTTAAAACAAAAAGGGTCGAGGGGAATGGCCTGCACGATTTTTCGCATGGTTGCGGTCAAATTCGGTTTGTTCCATGCCTCAAATTTGTTTTGAATAAAACAAAGCAATACGACGAACACGGCGCGGCGGAAACGGAGTTGAATTTTCTTTCTTATTATTCTGCCTCTACCTCACGATTTTTTTGCTGCCGGTTTCTCTGATAATTTCGAAGGTATGGGTGGGAGAAAAAGGCTAGGTAATGAAGGTGAAGGTTGGAAATTAAATGGGGAGTTTGAATGGCAAATCCAATCTTTCTATCCTTGTTGCTTGAGAGATATGGAATGATGTGTTTTATAAAATATTGCTTAAATCTTGTATTTTGAATTCTTATAGTTTTAAACACTCAATATGCATTTTAGTGAATTAACAATTTAATCTAGGATAACAAATCTTGCATGACATGTCTTGATCAAAAGAATTACTTATAAAAATGTTAGGTTATAATTTTTTGAATATATTAGGGCTAAATTAATTTTTCCCAATTGATTACACATTTTAATTTAAGCTTTAATTAAATATTGAATATAAAAGAACTTATTTAATAATTCAAATCCAATTAATTTAATAAATCTTAGAAACATTATTTATCATTAAAATAAATTATTCCTTGGCTTAGATTAAATTTAGGAATATTTTGTTATTATTCATCTTATCTGTAATCTCCAAACTTCAGTCCGGCCTCGCGTATTTATCTGAAAAGATAAAACTAATCTTCTGCTTTTAAAATAGTTAATCATGACTTAACAAATTTTAAAATGAAATAAACCCTTTATATATATATATAAATCATTTTTAATTTAAATAATAGCAATTATGCATGGCTTATACGTAATCTGATTTTTCCGTGTTCTACAACTCTCCCCCTCCTTAAAAGGAAATTTCGTCCTCGAAATTAAAACTTACTGAATAACTCGGGATATCGACTCTTCATTTCTGGCTCAGATTCCCACGTAGCTTCTTCCTCCGAATGATTAAGTCATTTGACCTTCACTAGCTTCACCGGTTTGTTCCGAAGCTTTTTCTCCTATCTGTCTAAGATTTGCACTGGTCTTTCTTCATAAGATAGGTTCGGAGTGAGCTGCAGCGGTTCGAAGTTCAAGATATGCGAAGGATTCGCCATATACTTCCTCAGCATAGATACGTGGAGAACGTTGTGTACTCTGGCCAGATTCAGCGGAAGAGCAACACGATAAGCTAATATCCCAACTCTGTCAAGGATCTCAAATGGTCCGATGAATCTCGGACTGAGCTTTCCTTTCTTTCCGAACAGCATGACACCTTTCATAGGTGCTATCTTCGCAAAAACATGGTCGCCAACGGCAAACTCTAGATCTCTCCTCCTCTGATCCGCATAACTCTTCTGTCGACTCTGAGCAGTCCTCATTCTATCACGGATCTTGACTACTACGTCGGCAGTCTGCTGAATAATCTGCGGACCCAATTCTGATCTTTCCCCTACTTCATCCCAATGAATAGGCGATCTACACTTACGACCGTATAGTGCTTCATATGGAGCCATACCTATAGACGACTGAAAACTGTTGTTATAGGTAAATTCCACCAATGGCAACTTTGACTCCCAACTCCCTGAGAAATCGATGACGCATGCACAAAGAAGATCCTCCAAAATCTGGATAACTCTCTCTGACTGGTCATCTGTCTGAGGGTGGAAGGCTGTGCTAAACAACAACTTCGTACCCATAGCTGAATGCAAACTCTTCCAAAATGAGGAAGTGAATCTAGGATCTTGGTCAGACACTATAGAAACGGGAATACCATGAAGTCTGACTATCTCCCGGATATACAACTCTGCATACTGAATCATGGTGAAAGTCGTCTTAATAGGCAAGAAGTGCGCTGATTTGGTAAGACGATCAACAATCACCCAGATAGCATTTGACCCTCTGGCTGACTTCGGCAAACCGACCACGAAGTCCATGGTAATGTTCTCCCACTTCCACTCGGGAACAGGAAGAGGCTTGAGCAAGCCTGCCGGTCTCTGATGTTCCGCTTTCACTAGCTGGCACGTCAGACACTCGGATACAAATCGTCTGATATCCTTCTTCATCCCGGGCCACCAATACATCAACTGCAGATCTTTATATATCTTCGTACTCCCAAGATGAATAGAGTACGTTGACATATGGACCTCAAATAAAATATCCGCTCGAATAGAACCGCCGCTAGGAACCCACATCTTGTCTCGATATCTCACAATACCGTCGCTAACTGTATACAAGATACTGCACTTGACCTCATCTCTCTGCCTCCACTTCGCCAACTGCTCATCTGCTGGCTGCCCACTACGAATACGGTCTAGAAGAGAAGACTGAACCATCAAAGTAGATAGAGAGGAACTCTACCTCGAGGGTATGTCTCTAGATCAAATCTCTGCATCTCAAACTGGAGGGGTCTCGGAATCGTCAAATGAGCCATCACTGCGACTTTCCTGCTCAATGAATCCGCAACTACATTAGCTTTGCCAGGGTGGTAGCTAATGTCACAGTCATAGTCCTTCACTAGCTCCAACCAACGCCTCTAACGCATGTTCAACTTCTTCTGCGTAAAGAAGTACTTGAGGATCTTATGGTCGGTAAAGATCTAGCACTTCTCTCCGTACAAATAATGACTCCAAATCTTCAGGGCAAATACAACGGCTGCCAACTCTAGGTCGTGGGTAGGTTAATTTTTCTCATGGATTTTCAACTGACGAGAAGCATATGTTATCACCTTCCCATGCTGCATCAACACTGCGCCTAAACCGAGCTTCGAAGCATCGGTATACAAAACAAAATCTCTGGGTCCTGAAGGCATGGCCAATACTGGCGCTGAAATAAGAGCTTGCTTCAAAGAATTGAAGCTCTTCTGACACTCATCGCTGCACACGTATTTAGCATTCTTCTTTGTCAACGACGTGAGTGGAACTGCGATAGAGGAGAATCCCTGAATAAACTTCCGATAATATCCTGCTAGCCCAAGGAAACTACAGATCTCTGATGCATTTCGCGGCACAACCCAATCTTTGACTGCTGCAACTTTCGCTGGGTATACCTCAATACCGCTGCTAGAAATGACGTGGCCTAAGAACGCCACCTTCTCTAACCAGAACTCGCATTTACTGAACTTCGTGAATAGCTTGTGCTTTTGCAAGGTCTGCAAAACTGCGGTCAGATGTCTGCTGTGCTCCTCATGATTCTTTGAGTAGACGAGAATGTCATCTAATACTATCACGAACTGATCAAGATACGACTGAAATACGTGATTCATGAGATCCATGAAGATCGCTGGCGCATTCGTCAAACCTAACGGTATCACAAGGAACTCGAAGTGGCTATAACGAGTCCTAAAAGCAGTCTTGAGAACATCGGCGTCTTTCACCCTCAACTGGTGATAACCAGAACGCAGATCAATCTTTGAGAATACTGAAGCTCCCTGCAACTGATCAAATAAATCTTCAATCCGCAGAAGTGGGTATTTGTTCTTCACTGTAACTTTGTTCAATTCCCGGTAATAAATGCAGAGCCTCATCGAACCATCCTTATTATTCACAAACAAGACTGGCACGCCCCATGGCGAAAAACTCGGGCGAATGAACTCCTTGTCAAGAAGTTCCTGAATTTGCTTCTTGAGTTCTACCATCTCTGTCGGTGCTAATTGGTACGGTGCCTTTGAGATCGGTGCGGTACCTGGCATAAACTCAATAGAAAACTCCACCTCTCGCACATGTAGCATACCAAAGACGTCATTAGGAAAAACGTCCAGAAAGTCCCTGACAATTGGGACATCGGAAGCTGACTGACTGAGTGCTCCGGGAACAGATACAAAAGTCGCTAAAAACGCTCGACACCCTTTATGCATGAGCTTCCTAGCCTGTACACAAGATATCATACTTGGTAAATGAAAGTACCTGTCTGGCTCGAATAAGAACTGCTCTTTCCCAAGCGGTCGGACGAGAACAGATCTCCGCTAGAAGTCAATCAAAACTCTGTTCCTTAATAGCCAGTCCATACCGAGAATGATATCAAATCCTGGAATCGGTAATACAATAAGATCCGCATAAATAAGATTACCATGAAATTCGAGGTCTATGTCTCGGACCACATTAGTAGCTGTCAGCTCTTCTCCAGAAGGCAATAACACATAATACGCTACATCTAGCCCAATGGTCTTGACCTTGAGGAAGTTCGCAAAGATCTCTGAAATGAACAAATGAGTAGCCCCTGAATCTATCAAGGCATTCGTAGCGGAACCAGCTATAAAAATTCTCTCTGAAAGATTGGAACACCATGCTGAACCCAATAGTTACAAGAACTAAACTTATAGACATTCGAAGGGTCAAAGTTCTTCTAATTTAAACTCCGAAAACGACACTGATTAGAACGTGCAATCCTATCACAAATTCTAAGTTCAAAATCTCAACCCAAACTCCCAAAACATTGAATTTCAAATACAAACTTAAAGCTTTAAGATACTTGTCAAGAGCATCGTCTCCGGGTTTGCCTCAGCTGCATGGAGAGAAAAAACTCTGCCTTGGGTAGACAGACTCCCCTGAGGACAATTCTTCAGTAAGTGGTCAGGACTACCACACTTGTAGCACTTCCCTAAGCCATACATACAAGCTCCAACATGACGGCGTGTGCACTTAGCACAGACTGGATACTCCGAGGTCCTCGGGACTATCCGTACCCGCTGCTGCTGTCCTCTGTTCCTGGATGGGCTGTGGAAGGGCTTCTTACTCTGATGCTGCTGATGAGGAGGGCGGTGCGGCTCTTGGACTGGTCGCTTGCCCTTGCGATCTCTCTCAATATCATTCTGATCCTGCTCTGCAGCTAGAGCTCTGGAGACAGCAACATCATAGGTAGTAGGGCTAGCCACCCTAACATCACGGCGCAAGATTGTTCGTAGACCATCCAAAAAATGTCTCAACTTGGCTCCAGCATCATTGGCAATCATGGGCACAAAATGGCAACCACTCTCAAACTTACGGATAAACTCCATAACAGTCATGTCTCCCTGCCTCAGGGTCATAAATTCCCTGGTCAACCTGGAACGCACCTCGTCAGTAAAATATTTAGAGTAGAATACCTCTGTAAAGCACGTCCAGCTCAAAGTGGCCAAATTCAAGGCTACAGATGCTCCTTCCCACCACAAGCAAGCATCTTCTCCAAACAGATAGGTCGCACAACATACCCTATCCTCATCTCCAAGCCCCATGAATTCGAAGATAACCTCAAGGGACTTAATCCAGCCCTCGACAATCATAGGATCTGTCGTCCCTGAGAACTCCTTCGGCCTCATCTTCATGAATCTCTCACAAATAGCCTCGGGCCCCGTCTGCCTGGTTGCCACAGCGTTGTCCCCTGCAAATTGTGCGAATAACCGAGTCATCCCAGCTAACATCTGGGCATTCATGTCCGGTGGAGGGGGTGGGGGTAAATCTCTTTCCTGCCTATGATCCTCACCGTCCTCATGACGATGCTCATCACCTCCCGTGCGATCGTGAATGCGTCTAGGAGGCATACTGTTCCATATATAACCCATGCGTAACCAACATGCATAATTCTATTATTTATTTAAATTCAATTAAATACTGCATAATCAAAATCTTGACATAAAACATTTGATGAAAACATGCTGTTAAAATATTTCATGCTTTAAACGAAATGCTTAAACGTAAAACTTACAGACCGAAGACGTGACTTCATGAGCTTCTCGAGATCAGTAGTAGAACAACCCTTTACAAGAATATAGGCTCTGATACCAACTGTAAGGGCCCGTATTTCGTATTCGTAATTTTTCGGAATTATTTAAAATTTTTCTCTTTAAATAAATAGCATGCATCATTCATAAAATAAACTGATAATAGATTTAACTTTAAAATAACAGCGGAAGTAAATATTGTGTTTCAAAACAACAACTTAAAAATAATTCAACATAATAAAATTGAGTTTGAACATAAAAAGATGAATAAACTGAAACATGAGGTCCTCGGGTTACTACTACTGCAGACCCAAGCTAGCTCACTGGTCTCCGGCCTCAGTCTCGACCTCAACAGTACCTACAACAATCAAGTCTAATGAGTCTGAAGACTCAGCATGCATATATCGTTAATATCAAGTAAATATATCATAAGATCGCATGCAACGTAAAAATATCGTATCGTAAAATTGTAAGGTGAAAATCGTGTCATGAATAAGTATAAATACGTGCATATCTGAAAATCGTACGTAAAATATTTGCTCGATAGAGCCCAGTCATAAAAATACCATATCGAGATTTTCCTAGTAGAGATAATGTTTCAACGCAAGTAGCCCGTAACATAACATGAACGTCTGATCAGACTAAAACATAGTATACTGGGCGGTATAGATCACCAAAGCTCTTGGACTGGATGTCCGTACCCATACATAAACATAAACCGGTCATAAGTCACCAGGTGGAGAGATCCCATAAGCGTGAGGTGGCCACAAGACATATCGCATATATCTCAAAATTAAACATTTTATATTTTATGCACGCAATATAATTATAATCCTGTTTTATCGGATGATTTGGATCGTTCCCAGGCTTGCTGCGACCTAATCCTAACATGAGACACATGCAAATATTCTAAACTTGACCAAAAACTTCATACCCGAACCAAAAACCAGACAAACGCGACCAACAAACTAATTTCCAACCATGACTCCGTACCAACCCAAACCAACATTGAACCATCGTTTAGTCATTATTAAAATGCACCTAACATAATGAAATAGTATCCCCAAGAATTGTAATACACGAAAAATAGTGAATGGAGGCCAAAATCATGAAACGCTCTTTCGAGAGTCACTTTTAGCCATTGCACCGTAAATTGTCGTACAACCTCTAAACTTAACCAAATCACGAACGGCCAAAAACATGACCTTCCCAACTCATTGAGGTACTGTCCAGTCCAAGGCCATAGGCTAACAGCCAATCAAGAACTCGAACCAACCTCCTGGACCGAGACAAAGCTGCTGTCAAAAGCCGCGGCAGCAGCTGCGCTTCCTTTGCGTGGTTTAAGAACTAATGGCCATTGGGGATTGAACCATCGACTAAATTCTCTTACCAACATCCTAATAGGGTGGCTTGAACCATGGATAAGGGCAATAGGCCAACCACAATTCAAGGAAATACCTAGGAAAATCCAAAGCTCCCACCGAGAGCACCAAATTTCGTGTCGGGTGTTGTGTTGAATTGTTTGCTGTCTTGTATCGTTCCAGTGGCCATATGATCAACCATGGCTCGATCTAGACATGATGTGGTATTGTAAAAACCATGGCTAAGGGCTAAAAGCCAACCAAGATCCAACCCAAACCCCAAAATCCAAAGCTTCACCCGCACAGAAAATGAACAGAAAATCGAGGAGCACTTTGTTTGTTGTTGTAAAATCTTGATGGATCCGTGGACAAAGCCTTGAAAGGCTGTCTTGGTCACATCCTAAACATGCTAAGGGAAGGTTCTAACAATGGTTACAAGCCCTGGGCCAACCAAGGTTCAAACTTTCACCTTAGACAACCAAACACAAAAATCGTGACTCCAACTTGCAACTATGGGAAAGTTGTTGTCAAGCCTTCATCCTGCATGCATGGGCTTGAACTAATGAACCAACATGAATCTAACACACTCTATTACATGCCTAGGTGCAGCCTGGAATGCCTGGAACCGAAGCAACAGTCCTGAAACCACAAGAACACACACACCCGTGAGTTTAAAGCAAAAAGGGTCGAGGGGAAGGGCCTGCACGATTTTTCGCATGGTTGCTATCAAATTCGGTTTGTTCCATGAATTACCGATATATAATGGTTTATAAATATCTATAGGACTTGATTGAAGAGAAAAGAATCAATATATACATGCCTCAAATTTGTTTTGAATAAAACAAAGCAATACGATGAACACGGCGCGGCGGAGACGGAGTTGAATTTTCTTTCTTATTATTCTGCTGCTACCTCACGATTTTTTTGCTGCTTGTTTCTCTGATAATTTCGAAGGTATGGGTGGGAGAAAAAGGCTAGGTAATGAAGGTGAAGCTTGCAAATTAAATGGAGAGTTTGAATGGCAAATCCAATCTTTCTATCCTTGTTGCTTGAGAGATATGGAATGATGTGTTATATGGTTGGATTCAGGGGAATTAGGGGGTGTGATGGCCCAGATTGGTTGTCTAAATGCAAGGTAAAATATTGCTTAAATCTTGTATTTGAATTCTTCTAGTTTTAAACACTCAATATGTATTTTAGTGAATTAACAATTTAATCTAGGATAACAAATCTTGCATGGCATGGCTTGGTCAAAAGAATTACTTATAAAAATGTTAGGTTATAATTTCTTGAATATATTGGGCCTAAATTAATTTATCCCAATTGGTTACACATTTTAATTTAGGCTTTAATTAAATATTGAACATAAAAGAACTTATTTAATAATTTAAATTCAATTAATTTGATAAATCTTAGAAACATTCTTTATCATTAAAATAAATTATTCCTTGGCTTAGATTAAATTTAGGAATATTTTCTTATTATTCATCTTATCTCTAATATCCAAACTCCAGTCCGACCTCGCGTATTTATCTGAAAAGATAAAATTAAACTTCTGCTTTTAAAATAGTTAATCATGACTTAACAAATTTTAAAATGAAATAAACCCTTTATATATATATATATATATAAAAATCATTTTTAATTTAAATAATAGCAATTATGCATGGTTTATACGTAATCTGATTTTCCGGGTTCTACATTCATCTTTTAAGACATGAAAATATGACCTGTGAGTTTATGGAGCTCATGCATATAAGTCCAACCATCTTGCGATAATCCACTTTTTCTTTCCTTCGAGTTTGGACATTTTCGCGCATATTTCCAATTATTTGAAATGATGGATGGTCTTTTTGAATTTTACTTGGAATATTCTGTCCATCATCTACTGCATCATCATCGATGTTCCTTTCGTCCTCGGATTCAGTGACTTCGGTGTCACATGTTGTGCTAGCTGTTGCAACATCTGGGGCAACACCTGCATTTTCCAGTACGATTGGAATTTCCAGTAGGTCTTCCACATCATCTTCAGCTGTTTTCTTTTTCAGGTCTGCACAGTCATCAAAAACAACATTAATGGATTCCATAATAGTTCTAGTTCGTAAATTAAACATGCGATAAGCTCGACTATTAGTAGCATATCCCAAGAACAAAAACTTATCACTCTTTGAATCAAATTTTGCAAGTTGATCCCTGTCATTCAAGGTGTAACAAACACAACCAAAAATATGAAAATATTTAAGATTAGGCTTCTTTCCCATGATTATTTCATAAGAAGTCATGTTTGAACCACTTCTCAAATACACCCTATTTGAAATATGAAAAGCCGTATTTAGGGCCTCTGCCCAAAAAAGCTTTGAAATATTCTTTGAAGTCAGCATCACCCTTGCCATTTCTTGCAGTGTTCTGTTCTTGTATTCGGCAATGTCATTTTGCTGTGGGGGTTTTGGTGTTGAAAACTCATGTGAAATTCCTTTCCTGTCACAAAATGATGAGAATGAAGAGTTTTCATATTCCTTACCATGATCAGTCCTGGATCCGTTTTACCTTCAAACTATGGAAGTTCGTGATTCTTGTGACTAAGTGTTTAAACGCATCAAAAGTGTCTGATTTCTCCCTAATGAAACTTATCCATGAAAACCGTGAGAGATCATCAACACATACAAAAGAATACTTCTTACCTCCGAAGCTTTCCACTTCGACAGGACCCATAAGGTCCATGTGCAGTAATTTTAGACAGCGCGTTGTCCCAGATGTTGGCAACATTTGGTGTGACACGCGAGTCTGCTTACCTTTTTGACAATCTCCGTACACATATGATATACCAGAAGAGAGATTAGGCATACCTCGTACTGCATCATACTTATATAAGTTCTTCAGGTCTTGAAATTCACATGTCCAAGTTTCTGATGCCATATATCAAGTTCACTAACTTGCGCGCGATTGCATGAAGGTTCTTCACTGATTTGGTAGCAATTATCCGACGACCTTGTACCTGTCATGATGCACAAGTTAGTTTTATCAAAAACTTCACAAATATGTTCATTAAACTTGGCATGCAAATTATCATCACACAATTGGATTATGCTAATCAAATTTGAATTTAATCCTTCAACATGAAGCACATTGTGGAGTTTCGGAAGTCCTTCAACATTCAATGTCCCCTTTCCTAAAATCCTTCCTTTTGCTCCTCCTCCATACGTTACTCTACCACATTTTTTATCAACATAGTCAATGAGATGTTCTCGTGATCCTGTCATGTGGCGTGGGCTTCCACTATTGAAGTACCAATAACCTGCAGTGTTAGTTTTTAATGAAGTATAAACAACATTACAGTGAGTTTTTACCTTTGGTACCCAAACCTGTCTTACTGTAGTTCGGCGTTTGGAGATGTTGCAAGAAGTGTTGTCCAACATTCAGGGCAACATCCGGCATAAATTTTGGTTCATGCGGTCATCCCTGAGTTTAAAACAATAGGGCCTGCTATTACCAGGCCTAATGCAGTAATGACATACATACCTACATTTTCTTTTCTTAGGAACATGTACAGTAGGTTGTCTTTTCGGTGGAGAGCTTTTGGTTGAAGGTGTAGGTTGTGACGATGTGAATGTTTCAGTTTTTCCTTTCACAAAAACGGTAGATGTTGAAGATTCACCAATTTCAAATACACTGTCTTTGAACCCTAAACCATTCTTGTCATCTCTTCCCATCAAAAGTATGGATTCAAGCTTAGAAGTGCTCGTATTAAACTTGGATAAGGTCTCGGTTGACTTTTGAAGTTCATCCTTGGTCTTGCTCATTTCTAAGTCTTTTTTGCTAAGGATAACTTCAAGTTTGGCAACCACAACTTTTAGTTCGATGCTCTCCTTCATGAGAGTTGAGTTAAGCTTGTTTCTTTTAGTCCAATTGGCATACAACTCCTCATAATGTTTTTGTACACTCTCAAAACTGATTTCTTCTTCATCAACTTCTGACTCATCATCTACACTTGAATTTCCAGAAGATGTAGATATTAGACAAAATGAATTTAACCACGTGTTGCGTCCAGGAGTGGCAACACCTCGCGGGTTCACTTACACCCAATGTTTTTCGGTCAGTAGTGCAGTCAAGGAGGTGTGATCAGCTTCTTCATTTGATTTCTCCTCCTCATCAGATTCTTCATTGCTTAGAGAGACATTATAACCTTTGTTTTTTCGTAACCTGTTAGCACATTCATTGGCATAGTGGCCGAAACCATTTCACTCTCTACATTGCACCGAGTCATAGCTTTTCGAATTGAATTGTCCCTTGCCTTCATTCCTTGGTCGAAATTGTTGTCGGACAGGGAACTTTTTTGGCCTTTCAGGTGCTGGAAGGCTTGAGAATTTAGATGGTTGTGAATCCTTCTTCTTATCTCTGATTATCTTCAAGTAATCCCCGAATTTCTTTGTGATAGAGGCGATGGAGTCTTTACAAAGGTTTGATTCATTAACTTCTTGATATATTTGAAGAAGATCATTATAGGAGTCATTTGAGATTTGGAATGCATCTGTCTTCCCTTTTTCTTTCTTCTGCATGTCCATGTTCATTTCGAAGGTGCGAAGTGAACTGATTAAATCCTCCAAAGACATCTGAGATGTGTCCTTAGCCTCGTCGATTGCACATATTTTTACGTTGAATCTTTTGGGCAAAGAGCGGAGAACCTTGCTAACTAATCGTTCATTCTCCAAGACTGAATGCCTCATTAGCAATTTCCCATAGGCGACGATCATAATCCAGTATGTTCTCATATTCTTCCATCTTCATGATTTCGAACTTGGAAGTAAGCATCCTTAGTTTAGTTCGTTGCACACTCTCAGAACCTTCACAGTGTCTTTGGAGGATATCACATGCATCCTTAGAAGAAATACAATTAGTAATCAAACCGAACATATTCATATCAACCGAGGAAAAGATCGCATTCAATGCCTTTGAGTTGTAGTTAGAAATTTGCACTTCATTAGTAGTCCAGTCACTTTCTGGTTTTATCAGACTATCACCATCTCCGTCCAGTCTCCTTGGTGGAGTCCAACCGCCTATAACTCGTTGACATGCTCTCTCATCTATGGATTTTATATAGAACCTGATTTTCACCTTCCATAGACTGTAATTGGTTCCACCTAGGACTTATGGACGAAGTGCTGTGTTTGCAAGTGATGTATCCATTTAAATAATTATGTTAAACAAAACAAAAACCAGAATCAACACTTAGTATATCAAGAGTAGGCTCTGATACCACTTGTAAGAAACGTTGTTCGACAGATGCAAGTGTATATAACAATATTAGTATACGATGTAAATTTGTGTTTCATCAGAATTAAGTGTTGTGCCAAATGTTACAATATTTGAGACAACATGCAGCGGAATATTAAAGTTTGTGACACAAATTCACTTTCAATAACTTAATGGACAAGATTAAATATGCACAAGTATAAATACTTGTGTCGTGCCTCAGGGCAAAAATTAATCACTAGAAAATCGAAACGTTTACAACAACCTATCACTAGTGATTTTAACAAATATTAAATTCCTCAACACGTTGAGAAAATATACGCTTTCTAAAACAGATAACCAGGATAAAACTTATTCAAGAAAGCAACAAAAATGTGAGCCAAAAAACTAAAGCAACAAAACGATCTCCAGCCAACTTCGTCACGGATGTTGTGTGTAGATGTTTCCAACATTCAAGGCAACACGCAGTATCTGCACACTTCAAAACTTCACGTCTCTTGAAGAATGTTTTCTTCTGAAATTTCACAAAGCACAAGCGTGAGTATATGATTGACCAACTGTCCCGTCTGACTATCCTCCCTTCTTTTATTTTACGAATTCCTCACAATCAAATCTATAAGATAACAAAGGTTAAAATTTGATTAGCAAATAAACTCCTCTTTTAAAAATTATACCATATCATGATAATACTACCATACTTATCTCATTATCTAGAAAGGCAAAATCTCATTAAATTTTTTAAACTATCAAATTAACAAGGAAAGATAATATTAGAAAAATTATTTAAGATAAAAATTATATCAATTAAATAAATAAAATAATATTTTCCTTCAGTCTTCATTTGCCTCTGCACAATACGTTTCATTATCTGGTACAAGCAGAACGCATTCAATGATTTCACATTTTCTATTTCACAGCAATTTAGAAAGTGATCATGGTTAACAAAATTTTGAATGCATGAGATTTGTTGATCCATTTCCAAAAACCAGTTGGAAAGACTACTGGATTTTATGACTACGTCCTTTACTTTGAGTTTTAACAAATATCGTAACCAAACAATTAAATATGCCTGAAATGCTAGAAGATTACTTACAAAAACAGCAAACAACTAGTCCTCGTCATTATTGAATCAGTGAATTCTAACAAGAAAAATAGGATTGAATGCTTACTGTTAAGCCAAAAGTTTAAGTGATGGCAAGCTTGAATTCCTAAAAGCATTCGAAATGTCATGTTTCAACCGTTGTGCCACATACACAATAACATAGGGTAACAAGGTCGAACCAAACTCCGCAATTTAATATTTATAGCTATGTATGTGTTAGAGTATGTGTCGAGCAAGCTAACTTGTATCATGTGCTTTTATTGACTCTAATGTAAAACGATATTTATTTAATAATATTTTTCGAATTTGTTCAATTATGACTTATACTTTATCTGTATACTAATGCAAGCTTCATAGACAAATTTCTTGAATATGCAATAAGTACCATGAGGTATGTATCGCAACGTAAGATCATGAAACTTATTAGGAAGTGTACCATATATTCTAAACAGGTTCTATTAGAGTAGATGCCCTGCAAACCAACGGTTGGCTAGAAAATTTATTGACTTAGTTGTAATAAACAACTTTATTTTAATATAATTCATTATTTCATGATTTCTTATTGCTTTATCTGTATACCTATGTGATCAACATAGATAAAGATCTTGATTATACTTTAATACAAATGAATCGTAATTCGATCTTGAAACTCATTTGTAAACACTGTATATTCTAAAATAATTCATAGTCGATTCGGCCGCCTAAAATAAGGATAAAAGCCACTTGAGCTTGAGACTATCATCTGTGATGTTGTGTACCGTGTTTCATGGTAAGGGCATAGAGATGTCAAATCATGCAAATGGGTAATCATACGATGATTGTACCGAACAACCCTCCCTAGGACTTTTCAAGTGGTTATCATTCATCGAGAGCATAAGTCCGTAGTTATTATTGTACATCATTAGTCTTTACGACCCGGGACAACACTGAGGCTCTATATGTTAGGGCTGTACTTTGACTCGTTTACCGACTCCAAGAGGGTCATCAGGTGACGAGATTGGGTACAGTTTAGACACATGTAAGAGCCAGTGCATTGTAATCGGGGATTCACCGTCATCTACTGGTGTAGATATCCTATGTGATCTAACGAAATAATAGTGAATGAAATCTCTGGCCAGAGTGTTAAATGTATATTAGGAAAGAGTTCTCTAGTTGTACATGCAATGAACCTATTAATGTTTCATGATTGTATCACATAGCTATCGAATTAAAATGCAACACTTGATGAACCATTGGTTGCAGATTCGATCGGGATATATGTGATGAAGGGACCGTACTGTACATTAATCATAACCGACTGGTTCTTGCAGGCACTATCAGTGATACCTAAGGAATCATAGGGCGATGCTAATAGACCCTCTTACAATGATTCGATGGGTTTAATCAGAAAATGATTTATGACATTCCGATGATCAAATGTTGGTGTATGGAATGTGGGCAAACTAGAGTAAGCCCGAATAAAGGAAATTGTCCTGAATCACAAAGAATTGTGAACTCATAGCTAGTTGTATCCCTGAATCATTGAGGGTCACACAAGCACTGGTTTACTTGTTCCCGTGGACATAATAAATTCAATGAGTTGAATTTATAAGAAATAAGTTTGATATGATTGATCGATAAGCTTATAAATAAAATTTATAAAATCTTATAGAAATTTTGAGAGCATGACTGCTAAAACAGTCAAAGGAAGTGCACTTGCCTTATTTAGATATTGATGATCTCGAAATTAAAGTGTGCGTCATAATAAAGAACAAGTTGAAATTGTCACATCGATGATATTGGATCATCGATCGGGATTATGATGAGATTAATATAATGGGGGCATGGATTGTGGGCTTGCAAGAGTATAAGTCTATCATGTAAATTTATTAAAGTTCAAATAGGCTTTAATAATTAAATTATATTTTAGTAAGTTAAAATAAAGCCCATTAAGTTTTTATAAAATATGGTATTGCAAGAGTATAAACCCATCAAAGAAAATTAATATTAATTCATGAGGAAACGTCCTGCTCTTTTTATTGCTTTAAAAGTACTAAAAATTTTTTATTTCCTTTCTCTAAAATTTTCGGCTTTCACTAAAATATTTTTATAAAATATTTTAACCCCTAAAATAAAATACCAACCATCTAGCATTTTAAAAATCAAGTGCCATGGTCATAAATAAAATCGTCGCATGATTACCAAACCTAAAAAGTAATAAATTTGAAAAGTAAAGCCCATACTAAACCTCTCAAAATCTCTCAAAAGCATAATTAAATAGTCTTAAAATCTTTAAATAAAATCATAAAGCATAATGCGGAAAATGTAGCGCTGGTCCTCGGGTTGTGTGCGCCTTCAGTCCAATCAAATCACCCATCAAGTCCTCCCTCAGTACCACCTGCATCCATCACACCTAGTGAGTCTAAAGACTCAACACACCATAATCTTGATAACGAGTAATACGTAATACAGTCAACATATAACGGTGAAAAATATTTGTACTTAAAATATCATTTTCATGAAGATGCATAAACACAAACATTTTTGTAAATATTTTCATGATGCATAAAACTTTAAACATAAACATTTTCATAAAATACTTTTTCATGACATGCAATCATAAACCTTAACATTTTCCCTTTTTCCTCAGCATGACATGACATAAAACATTTTTCATGATCATAAACATTTTTCCTTTTCCTTTTCCTTTTCTTTTTTCCTTTTGTTGAATTCAGATCGTTAATTGTGACTTTCCTGATCATGCTCATGAGGGTCGATAGATCCATCTACATAAAACCACAGTACTGGGCGGCGGGGGACACCAGCAACACTCTCACCGGTCAACTGGGCCCTGGCCTATCATGATTCGAATAGAAATACGATCGTCGGGGCTCCCTCTGGGGCCTTTTCCCATAAATGGGCTCCCTCTGGGGCCTTTTCCCCTCACGATATTCCCATTCTTCCGTTACCACAAAACCGTTACCACATATTCGCAATGATGGAAACACGATCGTCGGGCTCCCACTGGGACCATAACCCTCACGACGTCGCCAACATTAACGAATTAGTCACAATTATTTCACATCCTTCAACATTTTTCATTCACATCACTTTAGAAAAATCATGAATATCATTACGTTTTTCATTTTTGAAACCAAGCATGCAACATGTATTTTAAATGTCTTCTTAAATCATAAAAATCCCTTAGACATTTAACAATCATCATTTAATCATGAACAATTTATAAACATTTAAAAATAATCATATTTTCATAAAAATAGCATTCAGGGCACTGCCATGACCTTTACTATTTCTAGGTGTAAAAAGACCGTTTTACCCTTGGACTCGACATTTTACGTTTTCGACTTTTTTTCTTGATTTCATGACTCTAACATGTCCCAAATAATTATTTAAGCTTACGTGAATTTTTTCATAATTTTATTTGGCTTAAATGGTAGACTTTTTCAATTATTTTTCTTAATTGTTTTAACAGTGTTTTAATCCCGAAAAATACCAAACTTTAATATAAAATTCCTAAATTCTAAATTTAGTCTTTTTATATTATTTTAGCCCTTATGGACCCCGACTCGAACCCCGTGAGCCGTTTTCCAATTTTTCTTCTTTTAAATACCCTATTTGACACCTAAACTTTGACCCCGAGCCAACTTCCGATTTTCACGAGTTATCCCCGAACCATGTTGGTCCAAAACTTGACCAACGTCCTAAATTAACCTACTAGACCCTTAGACCACCAAGAACCCATCCGAAACCACAAAACCGAGCCCCTCCCAACTGACCCTATGCTGGCCGAGAGTTATATCCTGCATGGACTCTATGTTTGATGCAATCAGGACCCTAGCCGACACTCTAGCCACGAACCAGCGTACCTAGCACTTACCTAGGATCCTAAGGACTCGCCCTAACCCTGCCCAGCAAGCTTGGAACGATCCCTTCCCTGCAGCCGCGCACCCCCTACACGCGAACTGCCATGCTTCTCGGGTAGAGTCCTAGCGTGGCTAGGACTCTTCCCCAGCCTTTACCGTGAGTCCTAGCTTGGCTAGGACTCTCCCCCTGACCCGTGACCTGCCCTAGCCGTGCCTTGGCCGAAGCCAAGACCAAGCCCATCCCCTTTCCCTGGAACCCGAACACCCCAACGCCCCTTGACAGCAAAACATACGTTTTCCGTTTGTTCTTGTCCCTGCCGACTATTGTGGTGCTTAGGGTGCGTGTGTGTGACTCTAACACATGTATAAACCAGCCTTGATCTTACCTACGTCATGGCAGCCCCTTAACTAAACAATAAACAAGATATTGGGTTCGAAATCCATGCTTCCTCATGCAAACATGCAGTAAACCGAAAATTCATAAAAATATTACATGTTTCTCATGCATACAATTATCCAAATAATAATATGACATGATGGATGAGAAAAGGAGATATGTGGCATGCTTTTGCGTTTTATACGCTCGAAAATCCGTTGACGACGAAGAACGGCGACGAGAGACCTTGGTTTTGAAACCTTGAAGAACTTGATACTTTTTCCCCTTGAAGCTCACGTTTTTCTTCTTAAAATATTTAGGGGTGTGTGTGTCGTGACTTTGAGTGTTTCTTGGGAGAGAAAATCAAATTGAGGCGTGAGTTGTGTAGGTGGGTTGTGGGTGTTTTATATATTATATACTAATTGAACCCTTAATTAAACTTAAGCCCATTAAGCCCCCAAATTAGGCCCACTAGTGCTTGATTAGGATTTAATTAACATATTAAAAATAGTTTTGTTAAAATAAGATTGTGAATTTAATAGCCAAGTTGCCGAAGAATTCGTATTTTTGTTGAAAAACCAACACCGATAAAGTTTACGTCCCGGCGTATAAAATCACCTCAAAACTTCTTATTTTCAAAAATAAGAAAAAGCAACACCCTTAATTAAAACAATTAAAAATAATTATTTAATAAAAACATTTTCTATTTTTTCAGCCCTCGGTCTCCGTTCCTCGATCGCAACTTGAATATCCTTTAAAATACAGTTTTTATGCAACATTGTAGAAGATATATTTTAAACATGTAAATACACACATACAATTAATTCATGCAATTAAAACAATTAATTTAAATACAAAGAAATTTAATAATTTATATGCACGTGGTTTGCGTGGACTTTAAAATTTTCGTTGCGTTACACATGATATTCTCAAAATATATGTATTAATATTCGAGATTGCATTTAATATGGCATGAATTTAGAATCTTTAGTTAACTTAATTTATTGGATTAATTAAGTAAAAAGGAAAGGTTAGAAATATAATTAGAATATTTAATTCCAATTGAATGGCATGCATTCGATAGTTTATTCAAGATTGACTAATATATATGGTATGCAATTCGAATCCATAATTAACTTAATTAATTAAGTAAAGAAAGGATTAGAAAGTAATTAAGGATTTTATTTATTCTTATTGGACAAGCATGCATTCGAGACATTCAATGAATTTGCAAGAAAGGTTTTTTGCTCTCAAAAGGGTTTTTGAACCATTTTGTTTTCTTAATCTCTACGCAAAATATCTTCTATTTTTCTAGTACAAATTAGAAGAGGAACAATTAATCCGGTTGTGGACTTGATTTAGAGATCGAAGAAAGTTCGTAGAAAAATTCAACAAGAGCTATATCTGTCATACCAGAATTATTGGAGTCAAGTGAATTAATTCACTAAAAGTACAACTTCTAATACCCTATGAATGTTTATTTAATTTAAATCATACGAGTGTCCAAAGAATATTTTGAATGTCAAAATAAAAATTTTAAACTTCCAATCCGTTTTGGACACGAGAAAAACGATGACCCAACAGTGGTATCAGAGCCAGGTTCCCTTTATCGTATGGTTTAAATTATGTTGTGGTTTAAATTATGTTGAATAATATTTCTAACAACATTAGAAAATTTTTCAGAAAATTGATGCACCAAAAAAAATTTTATTTTATTTTTCAGATTTTTGAAAAAAAAATTCGAATGTGCCAGCAATTGTTCCGGGTAGACCTTGCATGTAGGGTCGTGCACGGCGCGCGCGCATCGTGCACACACGAGCTGCGTGGAGTGTGCACGCAGTCTACGCGCCGCGGGCGCACAGCGTGCCCGCCACTGCCCAATTACGATCGGGCAGCGGGTGGCTGCCCGGGAATGTCTTGGGCACCGTACTGGGTAATGGGCTTAAATTGTTCGGACCTATGGTGTGATTTTCTGATTTTTTAAAATTTGGATAAAATTGATATTTTATGAAAATTAGTTCAATTTTTCTTTCGAAAATTTATCTTTGGAAAATTAATAATTTTCTTGTAAAATAAATAATAAAAATATGATTTTAATTATTTATGGTAAAAGTGAGTTTAACAAGAAATAAATCATTATTGAATAATTGGAAATTAAATAAAAGACGTTTATTTAATTTATTAATTCATTAATTAATGTGGTGGTTAGTGATAATATTATTAGATGCATGATGTAATCAAGTAATTAAATTTGTTTAATTAGTTTATGTTAATATTTGATATTAAATGCATTAAGGATGATCGAGAGCCTTAACAAATGTGTTAGGTGTATGTTAGGATATTTTACTCTTTTAATTTATTTTGTTAATATTTGATATTATTAAAGTGTGTCCGGTTTATGACTCGTTCCCACACCATAGAAAAATTTAATCATTTTTAATCATATTAAGAAGTATTGTAAATATTTATTTAAAAATATTTATTTTTATCTCCGTTGTTCCCGGTCTCCTTTCCCCAGCCTATTATCGAATATTCGGATAAAATCTATAATTTCATTAAATCATACCATATAATCTTTTAATCTTCCAATCATATCATTAATCATATAATATGCATCAAGTAAGCATTTAAAATCAATTAAATAAAACAATTATTCAATTTAATTTATTTGCATGCATTTGGTTTACGTAGGTTGATTTTTCGGGTGTTACACTATCATGGCAGTCCTTTTGTACATCATAATCATGAATTTAGTATCATAAAAACCTAAGTTTCCTCTTGTACAAGCCATAAAAACAAAAATAATAGAAAGTGTATCTTATTTTTCATGCAATCATGTTGAATACACATAATATGATATGAAGGATGAGTGAATGTAGATTAAGGCGTGTCTTTGCGTTTAAAACGCTCAAAATACGAATACTGAAGTGGTGGAACGTCGATGATGAACGGAAGACGGTTTCTACCCTTTTTCTTGTCAAAACCCCACCGAAAACCCGCTTGGGATGCAAGGGAGTCGGGTGATTGTTGTTGGAAGGAAGAAAGATGAAGAAAGTCGAAGAACGAAGGAGAAAAAATTTGAAATCTTCCCTTGCCTAGAACTCCATGTTTCGGCCATTTCTTTCCTCCTTCAAGTTACGTGATTTTGTGTGAGTGTGCGTAGGTGTTTAGGTTTATGGGTGTGTTTAGGTTTAGGTTTAAATAAAAAAAAACAAAAAGACTTTTTATTTACTTAATTGATGGGCCTAATCAACACTAGTTTTAATATAATTAATTAGGCTCATTAAGATTAATAAAATCATTAGGCTTTAAAGTAAAAATATTTAAAAATACCTATTTCCAAAATCCCTTATAAGTTACATAAAATTCCTTATTCCTTCTAATTAATCTGGATGGAAGTTGGGAACCAAAAATTACCTCTAGTGGAGTTCACCTACAATAATAGCTATCAGTCATCAATCGAGATGGCTCCGTTTGAGGCACTTTATAGAAGGAAATGTAGATCTACTATTCATTGGGACTGGGTTGGGGAAAGAAGAGAGATTGGCCCGGATGTGATTGAAGAGACTACCGAGCTTGTAGTCAAACTTCGTGAGAGAATGGAGACTACACAAGGCCGACAAAATAGTTATGATGACAAGAGGCGAAGAGACTTAGAGTTTGCAGTATGAGATCATGTGTTTGTGAAGATAAGACATATGAAAGGTTTTGTGCGTTTTGGCAAGAAAGATAAGCATTAGTCCAAGATTTATTTGAGATTTTGGAGAGGATTGGGACACTAGCTTATAGAGAGTCATTGTCACCGTTGCTTTTGCAAGTTTACAATGTGTTCCATATTTCAATTCTGCGGAAGTACATCTCAAATCTATTACATGTGCTAAATTATGAACCTCTACAATTGACTCCACACACGACTTATGAAGAAAGACCTGTTCAAATCTTGGAAAGGCAGGAAAGAAGACTCCAAAATAAAGTCATTCCAATGGTCAAGGTCAAGGTCAACGTCAAGTGGCTGAATCACTCGGAAGAGGAAGCTGCTTGGGAAACCGAGAGGGACTTGAAGAGTCGCTATCCAGAGCTAATCGGTAAGTTCTAATTTTGAGAACGAAATTTTATTTAAGGGTGGAGGAATTTTAAGGTCCAAAATTGAGACGACGTAATTCAACTGCATGCAAATCTAGGAAATATTTAAAAAAAAGTAATTAAATGATTTTAATTGCTAAATTGATTATGCGACATGCTTATATGATGTTTTAGTAGTTTTTCTACATAAATGCATTAAAATATATTTATGGGTTATGTGAGTTGCGATTGAGAAACGGATACCGATGGCTGATAAATGTAAATTTTTTTATTAAATACTTTTTATTAATTATTTAAAATATGAGTGATGTTTTTTCATATTTTTGAAAATAAGGGGTTTTGAGGTGATTTTATACGTCGGGACGTAAATTTTATTGGTGTTAATGTTTCAACAAAAATTCGAACGTTTGGCAACCCGGCTATAAATTAACAAACTTATTTAAACAAAATTAATTTTTATATTTTAATTAAGCACTAATGGGCCTAATTTACCTACTTAGTGGACTTAAGCCTTATTAGCAACTTAATTAACTATTTAATGCACAAAACCCCACCCCAAACCCTCACATCACACGCCCACATTCAAAATTATTCTCTAAAAACTCTCCTCAAAATACACGACACACACAAACAAAATAAATTCAAGATAAGTTCGAAAATTTCAAGGGGAGTTTCAAGCCTAGGTTGTCGTCGCTGTTCTTCGCAATTGTCAACGAGATTTCGTGCGTTAAATACGCAAAGACACGCATATTTCTTTTCTTCAAACATCTATCACACCATAATATGAATTTAAGCATGTTTTGTATGAAAAACAAGTGACGTGTTATTTATTTTCGTTTGTACATGAACATGGATTTTTAAAGCTTAGGTTTTGTTTCAAATTCATGTTTAATATAATCTAAAGGGGCTGCCATGATTAGGACTTGATCAAGCATTGATTTACAGGAGTTTAAGGGTCTTAAGAACTCACACACACGATGCAAAACAAAATTGAAACTAGATGGATCCACCTTCTGTCATAGGAGATCATAGGGGCTCGGTTTTTGGACTTGGGCGCTTGGTTGGTCACAGCTTGGGGCCAGATCTCGGCCAGGGTCTGAGTGAGTCAAGGGAAGAGTCCTAGCCATGCCCTGACTCGAGTGGAGGGGTTGGGAGGAGTCCTAGAAAGCTAGGACACCCACCTGAGAGCCCAAGGGAGAACGCGCAGGGCTGTGCAGGGTAGATGGCTCGGCTTGGGGGCTTAGGGCTGGGCTAGGGTGAGTCCTTAGTGTCCTAGGATGGTGCTCAAGGGGCTGGTTCATGGCTGGATCGGTGAGCTAGATCCTAGGCGAGTAAACAAGAGTCCTTGCCAAAGTTGGAGTTCTCGGCCAGCTGGTGTGCATGGTTTGGGGCTTCGGTTTTGGGTTTGGATTGGTTCCTAAGGGCCCTAAGGGTCCAGTAGGGTCTAGACAAGGGTTGGCTCGGGTTTGGCTCATGGTGGTTCGAGCTGGGCTGGTGAAAAATTAAAGATGGCCCTTGGGTTCCTAGTTTGGGCTCGGCTAGGGTTTTCTAGTGAAAATTAAATCAAAACACGGCTCACGGTGGTCGAGTTATGGTTCATGAGGGCTAAAATAATATTAAAAGTATAAGTTTTAAATTTAGGAATGATATATTAAATGTTGAAATCTTTCGGGATTAAAACGTATTAAAAACGAATAACAAAAGATAAATTAAAAAGTCTAGTATTTAAGCTAAATAAAATTTTGGAAAATTTAATTTAGATTTAAATAATCATTTGGGATATGTCAGAGTCAATGAAATTAAGAAAAAGTCAAAAACGTGAAATTTTATGTCCAGGGGTAAAATGGTAATTTTGTACCCGAAAATTAGTAAATGTCATGTCAGTGTCCCATATGTTGTTTATATGCTAATATGATTATGTTTATCAATTTTTATACGTTAAATTATGATTTTTAAATGTTCATGGATTTTTATGATTTAATCTTGACATTTAAAAGACATGATGCATGCTTGGTTTAAAAGAAAAACGATATTATATGCATGTTTTTTTTAAGTGATGGAAATACGAAATGTTGAAGGACGTGAAGGGATGTTGACTAAATACGATGATATGTTGGAAATATCCTGAGGATTATGGTCTAGTGGGAGCCCGACGATCGTGTTTCCTTGGATACGAATACGAATATGTAAATATGTTAATACGTTGACCAAGGCCCAGTTGATCGGTGAGAGTGTTGCTGGTGTCCCCGTCGCCCAGTACTGTGGTTTTCTCTAAATGGATCCATCGCTCAATACGAATACGAATACGAGTCACAATCATGATCTGAATTCAACAAACACGAATATGGATATGTTAATATGAATATGAATATGTTATGAAAATGTTTATGTTTAAAGTTTATGCATTATTATGAAAAAACAAGTGACATGTTATTTATTTTCGTTTGTACATGAACATGGATTTTTAAAGCTTAGGTTTTGTTTCAAATTCATGTTTAATATAATCTAAAAGGGCTGCCATGATTAGGACTTGATCAAGCATTGATTTACAGGAGTTTAAGGGTCTTAAGAACTCACACACACGATGCAAAACAAAATCGAAACTAGATGGATCAACCTTCTGTCATAGGAGATCATAGGGGCTCGGTTTTTGGACTTGGGCGCTTGGATTGGTCACGGATTGGGGCCAGAGCTCGGCCAGGGTCTGAGTGAGTTAAGGGAAGAGTCCTAGCCATGCTAGGACTCGAGTCGAGGGGGCTGGGAGGAGCCCTAGCAAGCTAGGACTCCTGCCCGAGAGCCCAAGGGAGAACGCGCAGGGCTGCGCGGGTTGTGCAGGGTAGATGGCTCGGCTTGGGGGTTCAAGGCTGGGCTAGGGTGTGTCCTTAGCGACCTAGGATGGTGCTCGAGGGCCTGTTTCAGGGCTGGTTGGGATGGCTAGATCCTAGGTGAAGTAAACAAGAGTCCTTGCCAAAGTTGGAGTTCTCGGGCAGCTGGTGTGCACGGTTTGGGGCTTCGGTTTTGGGTTGGTTCCTAAGGTGCTAAGTTTCCATTGGGTCTAGACAAGGGTTGGTTCGGGTTTGGCTCATGGTGGTTCGAGCTGGGCTCGAGAAAAATTAAAGATGGCTTGTGGGTTCATAGTTTGGGCTCGGCTAGTGTTTTTTAGTGGAAATTAAATCAAAACACGGCTCACGGGGGTTGAGTCGTCGTTCACGAGGGCTAAAACAATATTAAAAGTCTAAGTTTTAAATTTAGGAATGTTATACTAAAGTTTGAAATTTTTCGGGATTAAAACGCATTAAAACGAATAATTAAAGATAAATTAAAAAATCTAGTATTTAAGCTAAATAAAATTTTGGGAAATTTAATTTGGACTAAAATAATTATTTGGGACATGTCAGAGTCAATGAAATTAAGAAAAAGTCAAAAACGTGAAATTTTACGTCCAGGGGTAAAACGGTAATTTTGCACCAGAAAATTAGTAAATGTCATGGCAGTGTTCTATATGCTGTTTTATATGCTAATATGATTATTTTTATGAATTTTTATACGTTAAATTATAATTTTTAAATGTTCATGAGTTTTTACGATTTAATCTTGATATTTAAACGACATGTTGCATGCTTGGTTTAAAATAAAAACGATATTATATGCATGTTTTTTTAAGTGATGAGAATATCAAATGTTGAAGGACGTGAAGGGATTGTGACTAAATACGATTATATGTTAGAGATATCGTGAGGGTTATGGTCCTAGTGGGAGCCCGACGATCGTGTTTCTTTGGATACGAATACGAATATGTTAATATGTTAATACGTTGACCAAGGCCCAGTTGATGGTGTCCCCATCGCCCAGTACTGTGGTTTTATCTAGATGGATCCATCGCTCAATACGAATACGAATAGGAGTCACAATCACGATCTGAATTCAACAAACACGAATATGAATATGTTAAAATGAATATGAATATGTTATGAAAATGTTTATGTTTAAAGTTTATGCATTATTAAGAAAAACAAGTGACATGTTATTTATTTTCGTTTGTACATGAACATGGATTTTTAAAGCTTAGGTTTTGTTTCAAATTCATGTTTAATATAATCTAAAGGGGCTGCCATGATTGTGACTTGATCAACCATTGATTTACAGGAGTTTAAGGGTCTTAAAAACTCACACACACGATGCAAAACAAAATCGAAACTAGATGGATCCACCTTCTGTCATAGGAGATCATAGGGGCTCGGTTTTTGGACTTGGGTGCTTGGCTTGGTCACGGATTGGGGCCAGAGCTCGACCAGGGTCTGAGTGAGTTAAGGGAAGAGTCCTAGCCATGCTAGGACTCGAGTCGAGGGGGTAGGGAAGAGTCCTAGCAAGCTAGGACTCCCGCTTGAGAGCCCAAGGGAGAACGCGCAGGGCTGCGCGGGCTGTGCAGGGTAGATGGCTCGGCTTGGGGGTTTAGGGCTGGGCTATGGTGAGTCCTTAGCGTCCTAGGATGGTGCTCGAGGGGCTGGTTCAGGGCTGGTTGGGATGGCTAGATCCTAGGTGAAGTAAACAAGAGTCCTTGCCAAAGTTGGAGTTCTCGGCCAACTGGTGTGCACGGTTTGAGGCTTCGGTTTTGGGTTGGTTCCTAAGGGTGTTAAGAGTCCATTGGGTCTAGACAAGGGTTGGTTCGGGTTTGGCTCATGGTGGTTCGAGCTGGGCTCGAGAAAAATTAAAGATGGCTCGTGGGTTTCTAGTTTGGGCTCGGCTAGTGTTTTCTAGTGGAAATTAAGTCAAAAGACGGCTCACGGGGGTCGAGTCGTTGTTCACGAGGGCTAAAATAGTATTAAAAGTCTAAGTTTTAAATTTAGGAATGTTATACTAAAGTTTGAAATTTTTCGGGATTAAAACGCATTAAAAACGAATAATTAAAGATAAATTATAAAATCTAGTATTTAAGCTAAATAAAATTTTGGGTAATTTAATTTAGACTTAAATAATTATTTGGGACATGTCAGAGTCAATGAAATTAAGAAAAAGTCAAAAACATGAAATTTTACGTCCAGGGGTAAAACGGTAATTTTGCACCCGAAAATTAGTAAATGTAATGGCAGGGTCCTATATGCTGTTTTATATGCTAATATGATTATTTTTATGAATTTTTATACGTTAACTTATAATTTTTAAATGTTCATGGATTTTTACGATTTAATCTTGACATTTAAAAGACATGATGCATGCTTGGTTTAAAAGAAAAACGATATTATATGCATGTTTTTTTAAGTGATGGAAATACGAAATGTTGAAGGACGTGAAGGAATGTTGACTAAATACGATGATATGTTGGAAATATCATGAGGGTTATGGTCTAGTGGGAGCCCGACGATCGTGTTTCCTTGGATACGAATGCGAATATGTAAATATGTTAATATGGTGATGAAGGCCCAGTTGATCGGTAACAGTGTTGCTGATGTCCCCGTCGCCCAGTACTTTGGTTTTCTCTAGATGGATCCATCGCTCAATACGAATACGAATACAAGTCACAATCACGATCTGAATTCAACAAACACGAATATGGATATGTTAATATGAATATGAATATGTTATGAAAATATTTATGTTTAAAGTTTATGCATTATTATAAAATAAAAAGTGACATGTTATTTATTTTCGTTTGTACATGAACATGGATTTATAAAGCTTAGGTTTTGTTTCAAATTCTTGTTTAATATAATCTAAAGGAGCTGTCATGATTAGGACTTGATCGAGCATTGACTTACTGGAGTTTAAGGGTCTTAAGAACTCACACACACGATTTAAAACAAAATCGAAACTAGATGGATCCACCTTCTGACATAAGAGATCATAGGGGCTCTGTTTTTGGACTTGGGCGCTTGGCTTGGTCACGGATTGAGGCCAGAGCTCGGCCAGGGTCTGAGTGAGTTAAGGGAAGAGTCCTAGCCATGCTAGGACTCGAGTCGAGGGGGTTGGGAGGAGTCCTAGCAAGCTAGGACTCCCGCCCGAGAGCCCAAGGGAGAACTGCGCGGGCTGTGCAGGGTAGATGGCTCGGCTTGGGGGTTCAGTGCAGGGCTAGGGTGAGTCCTTAGCGACCTAGGATGGTGCTCGAGGGGCTGGTTCAGGGCTGGTTGGGATGGCTAGATCCTAGGTGAAGTAAACAAGAGTCCTTGCCAAAGTTGGAGTTCTCGGCCAGCTGGTGTGCACGGTTTGGGGCTTCGGTTTTGGGTTGGTTCCTAAGGTGCTAAGGGTCCATTGGGTCTAGACAAGGTTTGGTTCGGGTTTGGCTCATGGTGGTTCGAGCTGGGCTCGAGAAAAATTAAAGATGGCTCGTGGGTTCCTAGTTTGGGCTTAGCTAGTGTTTTCTGGTGAAAATTAAATCAAAACACGGCTCACGGAGGTCGAGTCGTGGTTCACGAGGGCTAAAATAATATTAAAAGTCTAAGTTTTAAATTTAGGAATGTTATACTAAAGTTTGAAAATTTTCGGGATTAAAACGCATTAAAAATGAATAATTAAAGATAAAATAAAAAATCTAGTATTTAAGCTAAATAAAATTTTGGAAAATTTAATTTAGACTTAAATAATTATTTGGGACATGTCAGAGTCAATGAAATTAAGAAAAAGTCGAAAACGTGAAATTTTATGTCCGGGAGTAAAACGGTAATTTTGCACCCGAAAATTTGTAAATGTCATGACAGTGTCTTATATGCTGTTTTATATGCTAATATGATTATTTTTATGAATTTTTATACATTAACTTATAATATTTAAATGTTCATAGATTTTTACGATTTAATCTTGATATTTAAACGACATGTTGCATGCTTGGTTTAAAATTAAAACGATATTATATGCATGTTTTTTTAAGTGATGGGAATACGAAATGTTGAAGGACGTGAAGGGATTGTGACTAAATACGATTATATGTTAAAGATATCGTGAGGATTATGGTCCTAGTGGGAGCCCGACGATCGTGTTTCTTTGGATATAGATAAGAATATGTTAATATGTTAATACGTTGACCAAGACCCAGTTGATCGGTGAGAGTGTTGCTGGTGTCCCCATCGCCCAGTACTGTGGTTTTCTCTAGATGGATCCATCGCTCAATACGAATATGAATACGAGTCACAATCACGATCTGAATTCAACAAACACGAATATGAATATGTTAATATGAATATGAAAATGTTTATGTTTAAAGTTTATGCATTATTATGAAAAACAAGTGACATGTTATTTATTTTCGTTTGTACATGAACATGGATTTTTAAAGCTTAGGTTTTGTTTCAAATTCATGTTTAATATAATCTAAAGGGGCTGCCATGATTATGACTTGATCAGGCATTGATTTACAGGAGTTTAAGGGTCTTAAGAACTCACACACACGATGCAAAACAAAACCGAAACTAGATGGATCCACCTTCTGTCATAGGAGATCATAGGGGCTCGGTTTTTGGACTTGGGTGCTTGGCTTGGTCACGGATTGGGGCCAGAGCTCGACCAGGGTCTGAGTGAGTTAAGGGAAGAGTCCTAGCCATGCTAGGACTCGAGTCGAGGGGGTAGGGAAGAGTCCTAGCAAGCTAGGACTCCCGCTTGAGAGCCCAAGGGAGAACGCGCAGGGCTGCGCGGGCTGTGCAGGGTAGATGGCTCGGCTTGGGGGTTTAGGGCTGGGCTATGGTGAGTCCTTAGCGTCCTAGGATGGTGCTCGAGGGGCTGGTTCAGGGCTGGTTGGGATGGCTAGATCCTAGGTGAAGTAAACAAGAGTCCTTGCCAAAGTTGGAGTTCTCGGCCAACTGGTGTGCACGGTTTGAGGCTTCGGTTTTGGGTTGGTTCCTAAGGGTGTTAAGAGTCCCTTGGGTCTAGACAAGGGTTGGTTCGGGTTTGGCTCATGGTGGTTCGAGCTGGGCTCGAGAAAAATTAAAGATGGCTCGTGGGTTTCTAGTTTGGGCTCGGCTAGTGTTTTCTAGTGGAAATTAAGTCAAAACACGGCTCACAGGGGTCGAGTCGTTGTTCACGAGGGCTAAAATAGTATTAAAAGTCTAAGTTTTAAATTTAGGAATGTTATACTAAAGTTTGAAATTTTTCGGGATTAAAACGCATTAAAAACGAATAATTAAAGATAAATTATAAAATCTAGTATTTAAGCTAAATAAAATTTTGGGTAATTTAATTTAGACTTAAATAATTATTTGGGACATGTCAGAGTCAATAAAATTAAGAAAAAGTCAAAAACGTGAAATTTTACGTCCAGGGGTAAAACGGTAATTTTGCACCCGAAAATCAGTAAATGTCATGGCAGTGTCTTATATGCTGTTTTATATGCTAATATGATTATTTTTATGAATTTTTATACGTTAACTTATAATTTCTAAATGTTCATGGATTTTTACGATTTAATCTTGATATTTAAACGACATGTTGCATGCTTGGTTTAAAAGAAAAACGATATTATATGCATGTTTTTTTAAGTGATGAGAATACGAAATGTTGAAGGACGTGAAGGGATTGTGACTAAATACGATTATATGTTTGAAATATCGTGAGGGTTATGGTCCTAGTGGGAGCCCGACGATCGTGTTTCTTTGGATACGGATACGAATATGTTAATATATTAATACGTTGACCAAGGCTCAGTTGATCGGTGAGAGTGTTGCTGGTGTCCCATCGTCAGTACTGTGGTTTTCTCTAGATGGATCCATCGTCCAATACGAATACTAATACGAGTCACAATCAAGATCTGAATTCAACAAACACGAATATGAATATTAATATGTTGTTATGAAAATGTTTATGTTTAAATTTTATCCATTATTATGAAAATGTTATTTTAAGTACAAGTATTTTTCACTGTTGTATGTGAACTGTATACGTGTATTTGTTATCAAGAATATTATGTGTTGAGTCTTTAGACTCACTAGGTGTGATTGATGCAAGTGATATTGATAATTATGATATTGGAGACATTGATGGTTGACTTTGATGGACTGTCGGTGCACATGACCCGAGGACCAGCACTTCTATATTTTCCGCACTTATGATTTATGTTTAAGACTTTTGTTAAAGATTTTACGTCTATTTATTTATGCTTTTTGAGAGATTTTTGAGAGGTTGTTAGTTGGTAGCGAATTTGCTATTTTAGGAATTTCAAACGTTTGACGATTTCATGTTTAAACTAATTCCTTTGGATTTTTAAATGTCAGTTGGTTGGGTTATTTTAAAATGACGTCAAAAATACTTTAATTATTTTATTCAAGTGTTCGGCCAATGCTAGTAAGGGTTTAAAAAAAATTAGTACATTTTAAGAAAACGAATAGCAGACGTTTCTGTTGGTATCAGAGCAAAGGTCCTGTAAAGGGTTGTGCCACCATCAGCGCCAAAAATATCAGTCGTCAATCCTAAAATTTGTAAGTTTTACATGCTTTATATGATTTAATATGTTGTTACCTTCATGATGACATGAACAATATGTTTACGTTACATGTTTAATAGCTTTTTCAGTGTATATGCTTAGCATGCTTAAATTTCTAAATGAATTAGGATATGTCACATGATTAGAAAATTTAGATTTAAACTCATGTTGGTTACGTTAGAATTTGGAAAACGTTAAGATAAAATCCCTCCTAGACGTGCCCCTGCTATTGAGAATCAGGCTGAGAACATTGTGAACCGACAAGACAATGTTAATGCACCCCCGCCTCCTAATGGGGATGCTGCTACTCGTGCCTTAGAGGGGATGGCTCATTTCTTCGTGCAGCAGTTACAGCAGGCACCTAGGCCACAGCATGACATATATAATCAGTTCCGAAGGGTAGGGCCGAATGAATTTTCTGGCACCACCGATCCTTTTGTTGCTGAGAGTTGGATTCGTTCACTCGAGATACACTTTCGTTATCTGGATATGGGGGATGCGGACCGTGTGAGGTGTACCACTTATCTGTTTAGGGATGATGCTTCTTTATGGTGGGAAAGAGCCGAGCATGGTGTTAATCTTGCTACACTTACTTGAGTTCGATTCAAGGAGATATTCTACGAGAAATATTTTACTGCTGATGTTAGAGGGCGATTGAAGAGGGAATTTATGACTCTCCATCACGGAGACGCTTCTGTTGCTAAGTTTGTGAAGAAATTTGATAGGAATTGTCACTTTGTACCCCTTATTTGCGAGGGATGCTGCGGAAAAGCTTCGACATTTCATGGATGGTCTACGACCTACCATTCGAAATAATGCTATGATGATGTGTCCTTTGGACTATGCTACTGCTACTACCTATGCATTCCAGTCCGAGAAATCTTTGAAGGATATTGAGTTTGAGTTACAGCGCAAGAGACAGCAGCATCATAATAATAATCAGCCAAACAAGAAGCCATATACGGGTCCTCCTAGACCTCAAGGGCCTCAAAAACCGCAAGATCAAGTCAAGAAACAAGCACCACAAAAGCCACCACCTGCAGCACCAAAAGCTGCAGAAGGAAAACCATGTAAGAAGTGCAATCGACTATACTATGGACCATGCGTGTGGGGTACCACTAAGTGCTTCATATGCAAGGAAAAAGGGCACAAAGCTGCTGATTTCCCGAAGAAGAATGCACCTACTACGGGACGAGCTTATGTTATGAATGCAGAGGAAGCTGAAGGAGAGCCAGACACTACTCTTATCACGGGTAACCTAGTCATTTAACATTTTTATATTGCTTTTATTGCATGAAATGTTAAATTGGTTATTAGAATTGAATTGAGATCAAGTTTAACCTAGTGGAAATTATGTTGCATGTTCAACCTCAGTTGGATTTAAGATATGATTTTTGAAACCATAGAAATGGTATTTATTTTGAGCCTTATTTTATGTAAAGGAAGAAATAATCGCAAATAAAAAATTTTTAGGGCCAAAATTAAAGAAAAATCATAACTAAGGGTTTATAGAGGTTTCACAATTTTTGAGGGGCCTTTGGGCAAATTTTCAAAATTTTGAGGACTAATATGTAATTACCAAAAAATTAAAGGACCAAAATGCAATTAACCGAAAGTTTAGTGACCTAATTGAAATATCCGAATTCTTGAGGGTCAAAAACTTAATTTTCAAATTTTAAGGGACCAAAATTTTAAACTTCTGAAAATATAAAGATCAAATTGCAAATATTCAAAAATTTTAGGACTAAAATTCAATTTTTCAAGAAATGTTTAAGTTCAACGCAGGATCTTCACCTAACTTTGGGACAGTAATGCTAGAATTTCTGTAAGTTTCAACACGAAAATATTTAAAAGACATTTTCGCCGCAGGGAGGATTATCATTCAAGGTGTAGCGACCTATGCACTGCTAGATTCGGGAGCTACACATTTCTTCATATCAGAAACCTTCATCAAAAGACTTAATGTTATTCCTGAGGATATGGGTTTGGGTTTCAAAGTTTCTATTCCTTCCCGTGATCAAATGCTCACATCTAAAATTGTCAAGAATCTGGAGCTTCGTTTATTCAAAGATTTAGTTCGGTCAGATCATATTGTTCGATTGATTTTCGTCAGCAGTCATTGTCTATTCGACCGCCTAGTGGTAAATCTTTTGTCTTTGAGGCGGGGAGAAACAAATAAATGCCACACATTATCTCTTGTCTGTGTGCGATGAAGCTTATTAGACGTGGATGCCAAGCTTTTATAGCATGTGTCACTACCGCACATGCTCCTATCAGTCAAAAATTGGAGGATGTTGATATTGTCAGAGACTTTCCTAGTGTCTTTCCCGAAGACGTTTCTGGCATTCCACCTGATAAAGAGGTGGAATTTTCTATTGAGTTAATGTCGGGAACTGTTCCTATATCTAAAGCACCTTATCGTCTAGCACCTACCAAAATGAAAGAATTAAAAGATCAAACAAAGAATTGCTATACAAGGATTTTATTCACCCTAGTTATTCTCCATGGGGCGTGCCGGTATTATTTGTGAAGAAGAAAGACGGTAGCATGTGACTCTGCATTGATTATCGAGAGTTGAATAGGGTCACTATCAAGAATAAGTATCCACTGCCAAGAATTTAAGATTTATTTGATCAGTTGCAAGGATCATCAATATTTTCTAAGATTGATCTTCATTCTGGGTACCATCAGTTGAAAGTTAAAGAGTCGGATGTTCACAAGACAGCGTTTCAGACTAGATATGAGCAATACGAGTTTATGGTCATGCCATTTGGGTTGACCAATGCGTCAACTATCTTCATGGATATCATGAATCGCGTATTTCAGTTGTATCTGGATCAATTTATTATAGTCTTCATTGATGATATTGTTGGAACATTTCATGTTCTCAATCTTAATTTTGATGTGAGCAAAACTTGTTTGTTTGTCTTTAATAATCTACCTTAGTGCGCAGACAGCTGAAATTGAAATAATCAGTTATGAGCCAAAACTGAAGCTGTCGAAGAGCCAACTGAAAGCATCAACTGATCAACCAAAGTGAACTAGTTCAACTGATAGGTGGTTCAACAGGAGAACCTCAGAAGCTTGTCAAGCCGAAGGAGTGTTCAACTGATGAAGAGCCCAACAGAATATCAGTTCAACCGAACAAGAGTGAAATCAGTTCAACTGACGAGTCAACTGATTTCACCGGCCCAACTGAAGACCAGTTCAACTGACCAGTTCAGAACATCTGTTCGGAGCAATCAGTTGCAGATCAAGACAAGCTGATATAAGTGGAATCCAGCTGTGCGCAAAGGTACAAAACATTTGTCCAGTCAAAGGACAATAATGGACGTTGCATCAGAGTTTAAAGACAAAAGAACAAGACAAATTTCGAGGAACAGATGATAAATGCAACGGATACAATAATTGAATCTCAGTGTACGATCAAACTTCGCGCCTATAAGTAGAGGGTGAAGATCAGTGAAGAAACACACAACATAAGAGAGAAAATAAAAGGGCACGCTTCAAAGTCATATCAGCTTAAAGAGAAGCATTCAGCCCAGTCGAGGGAACACATAAACGTGTGATCAGCTTTTGATTAGAAGCATATTTCTCTCAGTGTGTGAGAATACTTTCGGGTAGTTTTTAAAGATCGGTTCTAACACACACACACACCACCACTCAAATACAGTCTTGCACAAAGACAATAAACCTGTGTATGTAGTCTTTCTCACATAGATGTTAAAGAAGTGTTGACTGGAAGGTACTGCCTTCAGTCTAGTCTAGGAGTTCAGCTAGGCAGTGGGTAATCCTAAGCTGGGTGGGTTTATACAAGTATTTTTATCGATCAAAGTCTTCTAGTGAATCCTACCCGATGTGGTAGAAAGGGTGACATAGGAGCAGTTGAAGTCTCCGAACATCCATAAACATATCTTGTGTATTTAATTATTTTACTTGTTTTCAAACTGATTTAACTAGTTAGAGCATCTGTTGGTTCAGTTTTTACCATAACTGAACTAATGAATGCAAAAATTAATCTAGTCTTTTAGGTTATTCAGTTACACAAGATATACAAATATATCAGTGTTTCTTAACGAAGGATTATTCCGAGTATTTTCCGCTTGGTTCTATTCCAAACTCGATCTAATTCATCGGTGTATACATTCTTAGAACATGAGCTATTGCAGCTCTTGGAGAATGTTTTGTTTGAAGCACCTCAAGGTGCTATACAAACGATCCTTCAATTAGTATCAGAGCTAGTTGTTATAAGAAGGACATTTGAAAACTGATATTTTAAAATATGTTTCAAAATGTTATTTAAAATGGATTTCAAAATCCTCTTAAATATTTTATGCGTTTGTTATGAGGACAGGGAAGGTTCCTGGCTCAGCAACTAACATTGTAGCCACTTCTCTCGATTCATTAACTTTGTTGTTTTAAGTAGCTTGCAGGGTTTAGAGTTCAACTGACAGCAGTTCAACTAAACTGCTCAAAGGACAATATTTCAGTTGCAAGTCTACCAGTTCAACTGATCAACAAACAAAACCCAACTACCAGCTGAGACTGATGAGTTAAGTGGAGCTTAGTCATCAGTAGTGCCGCCGCCTAATTGCCATATCAGATAAAATATAGATGATCAATGCGGTTCAGCACCAGTTGAGTCCAATTCGAGTCAGCTCGACTAGTTAGCCAGTACAGAGATAAAGTCCAAAGGCCAGTTGTTAGTATATTCAGTTCTATTATGTGTAAATTAACTGATGTTTGATGTTATTTAAAGCCTGTTAATGGATTAGCAATTTCCCTTACATTGTTTGATATGTGCAGATGTATAATATAAGGACGCTTATTTGATTAAATAAACATCTTGTTCATCCAGTTTGCCTTCACATAACTGAACTGTTATTTTAAGATTTGTTGCCTAAAGTGCTTGATTGATACCAAAACCTCATTAATCGCGTAAATGATTATATTTTTGAAGGGGAGTTTTTCATTTAGTTTCTGAGGGGGAGTTTTGTTTAGAATTATCCTTCGAACTGAAAAATTGTTTTCAAAGTATTTCATTCAGTTGTTGAGGGGGAGCGTTTCTTTCTGCTATTCCTCGAACTGAAAAATTTTTCTTTAAAAATCTTTTCTTTATTTCTTTGATTCTCTCATTGGAGAGAACTTTTTTTTAGCTTTAATTGTTCAATTTTTGTGATCATCAAAAAGGGGGAGATTGTTGGAACATTTCATGTTCGCAATCTTAATTTTGATGTGAACAAAACTTGTTTGTTTGTCTTTAATAATCTACCTTAGTGCGCAGATAGCTGAAACTGAAATAATCAGTTACGAGCCAAAACTGAAGCTGTCGAAGACGCCAACTGAAAGCATCAACTGATAAACCAAACTGAACTAGTTCAACTGATGTGTCGTAAATGAGTTCAACAGATTGTTCAGGTGATAGGTGGTTCAGTAAGAGAACCTCAGAAGCTTGGCCAGCCGAAGGAGTGTTCAACTGATGAAGAGCCCAACTGAAGATCAGTTCAACTGAACAAGAGTGAAATCAGTTCAACTTACGAGTCAACTGATTTCACCAGCCCAACTGAAGACCAGTTCAAATGGCCAGTTTAGAACATCAGTTAAGAGCAATCAGTTTCAGATCAAGACAAGCTGATATAAGTGGAATCCAGCTTTGCGCAAAGGTACAAAACATTTGTCCAGTCAAATGACAATAATGGACGTTGCATCAGAGCTTAAAAACAAAAGTGTTCCAGAAAGAACAAGACAAATTTCGTTGAACAGATTCAAAATGCAACGGATACAATAATTGAGTCTCACTAAATGATCAAACTTTGCGCCTATAAGTAGAGGGTGAAGATCAGTGAAAAAACACACAACACAAGAGAGAAAAGAAAAGGTCACGCTTCAAAGTCATATCAGCTTAAGAGAGAAGCATTCAGCCCAGTTGAGGGAACACTTAAACTTGTTATCAGCTTTTGATTAGAAGCATATTTCTCTCAGTGTGTGAGAACACTTTCGGGTAGTTTTCAAAGATCGGTTCTCAAAAACACACACACCACCACTCAAATACAGTCTTGCACAAAGACAATAGACCTGTGTATGCAGTCTTTCTGACATAGATGTTAAAGAAGTGTTGACTGGAAGGTGCTGCCTTCAGTCTAGTCTAGGAGTTCAGCTAGGCAGTGGGTAAGTCCTAAGCTGGATGAGTTTATACAAGTATTTGTATCGATCAAAGTCTTCTAGTGAATCCTACCCGAGGTGGTAGAAGGGGTGACGTAGGGGCAGTTGAAGTCTCCGAACATCCATAAACATATTTTGTGTATTTAACTATTTCACTATTGTTTTCAAACTGATTTAACTAGTTAGAGCATTTGTTGGTTCAGTTTTAACTATAACTGAACTAATGAATGCAAAAACTAATCTAGTCTTTTGGTTATTCAGTTACACAAGATATACAAATATATCAGTGTTTCTTAACGAATGATTATTTCGAGTGTTTTCCACTTCGTTCTTTACCAAACCCGATATAATTCATCGGTGTATATATTCTTAGAACACGAGCTATTGCATCTCCTGGAGAATATTTTGTTTGAAGAACCTCAAGGTGCTCTGCAAACGATCCTTCAGATATTTTGATCTATTCGAAGAATAAAGAGGAGCTTAGTCGTCATTTGAGGACAGCACTACAAGTACTGCAAGATAGAAAGTTATATGCAAAATTCAGCAAGTGTGAGTTTTGGCTTGATCGAATGGCAATTCTTAGGTCACACCATTTCTAGTGATGGCGTTGAAGTTGATCCAAGTAAAGTTGAGGCAGTGACAGAGTGGCCAGTACCAAAGAGTGTTACCGAGATTCGTAGTTTCTTGGGACTAGCTGGCTATCATCGCAAGTTTATTCAGGGATTCTCATCTATAGCGGTACCCATGACCGCCTTGACAAAGAATAATAAAAATTTTGTATGGGGTTCTGAGTGTCAAGACATTTTTGCTAAGTTAAAGCAAGCCTTGATTTCACCGCCAGTGTTAGTGTTATCTATGTCATCGGGGCAAGGAGAGTACGTTCTATATACCGACGCTTCTAAACTTGGTTTGGGCGCAGTTCTAATGCAAAATGACCGAGTTATAGCCTATGCGTCGAGACAGTTGAAACTTCACGAGAAAACTATCCTACTCATGATCTTGAGCTTGCAGCAGTAGTTTTTGCATTGAAGATTTGGAGACACTACTTATATGGGGAGAAGTGCAAAATATTCAACGATCATAAAAGTTTGAAATACTTCTTCACCCAAAAAGAATTGAATATGATACAGTGAAGATGGCTTGAATTAGTAAAGGGCAACGACTGTGAGATTATATACCATTCGGAAAAGCTAATGTGGTGGCAGACACATTGAGTAGAAAAGCAGCAGTTATCACTCATCTATCACTTCAAAAACCGTTGCAGTCCGAGATACAGAGGTTTGAGCTCACAGTTTATGCTAGGGGCGAGGCCCCTAATCTTGCCACGTTATCAGTACAGTCGACTTTGAGAGATAGAATTCGTGATGGACAGTCTACCGATGAGCAATTACAAAACTAGAGAGCTAGAGATGAAGCCAAGGGCCCGAAGTTATATTCTGAGGTGGATGGTATAGTTCGTTATCGAGATCGTTTATGGGTTCCTAGTGACGATTCTTTGAGAGATCTCATTATGAAGGAAGCTCGTGACTCACCATATTCCATTCATCCAGGAAGCACGAAGATGTACAAACATCTGTAGTTGATATATTGGTGGCCAGGCATGAATAGAGACATTCTGAGATTTGTATCCGAGTGTTTGACTTGTCAGCAAGTTAAAGCAGAGCATCAGAGGCCAGCGGGAAAGCTTAAGTCATTTCCTATCCCCGAGTGGAAATGGGAAAATAACACGATGAACTTTGTTGTGGGATTGCCAAAAACTATTAAGGGATTCAATGCTATATGGGTGATAGTGGATCGTCTTACGAAGTCAGCACATTTTCTACCTATCAAGATGACATTCACCATGATTCAGTATGCAGAGTTATATATTCGAGAGATAGTTCGTCTGCATGGGATTCCTATTTCTATTGTTTCTGACAGAGATCCGAGATTTTTTCATCATAATGGAAGAGTCTGCATGCAGCGATGGGGACTAAGTTATTATTCAGTACAAGATTCCATCCTCAAACCGATAGTCGGTCCAAAAGAGTTATACAAATTCTATAAGATCTACTGCGAGCTTGTGTGATTGATTTCTAAGGCAGTTGGGAACCAAAATTACCTCTAGTGGAGTTCACCTACAATAATATCTATCATTCATCAATCAAGATGGCTCCGTTTGAGTCACTTTATGGAAGGAAATGTAGATCTCCTATTCATTGGGACGGGGTTGGGGAAAGAAGAGAGATTGGTCCGGATGTGATTGAAGAGACTATCGAGCTTGTAGTCAAAATTCGTGAGAGAATGAAGACTGCACAAAACCGACAAAAGAGTTATACTGACAAGAGGCGAAGAGACTTAGAGTTTGCAGTAGGAGATAATGTGTTTGTGAAGATAAAACATATGAAAGGTGTTATGCGTTTTGGCAAGAAAGGCAAGCTTAGTCCAAGATTTATTGGTCGGTTTGAGATTTTGGAGAGGATTGGGACACTAGCTTATAGAGTGTCATTGCCACCGATGCTTTCGCAAGTTCACAATGTGTTCCATATTTCAATTCTACGGAAGTACATCTCAAATCCATCACATGTGCTAAATTATGAACCTCTATAATTGACTCCAAACATGACTTATGAAGAAAGACCTGTCCAAATCTTGGCAAGGCAGGAAAGAAGACTCCGAAACAAAGTCATTCCAATGGTCAAGGTCAAGGTCAAATGGCTGAATCACTCGGAAGAAGAAGCTACTTGGGAAACCGAGAGGAACTTGAAGAGTCTCTATCCAGAGCTAATCGGTAAGTTCTAATTTCGAGGACGAAATTTTATTTAAGGGGGAGGAATTGTAAGGTCCAAAATTAAGACGATATAATTCAACTGCATGCAAATCTAGGAAATATGGAAAAAAAAGTAATTAAATGATTGTAATTGCTAAATTGATTATGCGACATGCTTATATGATGTTTTAGTAGTTCTTCTACATACATGCACTAAAATGTATTTTTAGGGGTTATTTGAATTGCGATCGAGGAACGAAGACCGATGGCTGATAAATGTAAAATGTTTTAATTAAATAATTGTTATTAATTATTTAAAATATGAATGATGCTTTTTCATATTTTTGAAAATAAGGAGTTTTGAGGTTATTTTATATGTCGGGACGTAAATTTTATCGGTGTTAATGTTCCAACAAAAATACGAACGTTTGGCAACCCGGCTATAAATTCACAAACTTATTTAAACAAAATTAATTTTTATATTTTATTAAGCACTAATGGGCCTAATTTACCTACTTAGTAGGCTCAAGCCTTATTAGCAACTTAATTAACTATTTAATGTACAAAACCCCACCCCAAACCCTCACATCACACGCCCACATTCATAATTATTCTCCGAAAACTCTTCTCAAAATACACGACACACACACAATAAATTGAAGAAAAGTTCGAAAATTTCAAGGGGAGTTTCAAGCCTAGGTTGTCGTCGCTGTTCTTCGCAATCATCAACGAGAATTCGTGCGTTAAATACTCAAAGGCACGCATATTTCATTCCTTCAAACATCTATCACACCATAATATTAATTTAAGCATGTTTTGTATGAAAAACAAGTGACATGTTATTTATTTTCGTGTGTACATGGATTTTTAAAGCTTAGGTTTTGTTTCAAATTCATGTTTAGTATAATCTAAAGGGGCTGCCATGATTAGGACTTGATCAAGCATTTATTTACAGGAGTTTAAGGGTCTTAAGAACTCACACACACGATGCAAAACAAAACCGAAACTAGATGGATCCACCTTCTGTCATAGGAGATCATAGGGGCTCGGGTTTTGGACTTGGGCGCTTGGCTTGGTCACGGCTTGGGGCCAGAGCTCGGCCAGGGTCTAAGTGAGTCAAGGGAAGAGTCCTAGCCACGCTAGGACTCGAGTCGAGGGGGTTGGGAGGAGTCCTAGAAAGCTAGGACACCCACCCGAGAGCCCAAGGGAGAACGCGCAGGGCTGTACAGGGTAGATGGCATGGCTTGGGGGCTTCGGGCTGGGCTAGGGTGAGTCCTTAGTGTCTTAGGATAGTGCTCGAGGGGTTGGTTCATGGCTGGATGGGTTGGCTAGATCCTAGGCAAGTAAACAAGAGTCCTTGCAAAAGTTGGAGTTCTCGGCCAGCTGCTGTGCATGGTTTGAGGCTTTGGTTTTGGGTTTGGTTTGGTTCCTAAGGGTCCAGTAGGGTCTAGACAAGGGTTGGCTCGGGTTTGGCTCATGGTGGTTCGAGATGGGCTCGAGAAAAATTAAAGATGGCTCGTGGGTTCCTAGTTTGGGCTCGGATAGGGTTTTCTAGTGAAAATTAAATCAAAACACGGCTCACGGTGGTCGAGTTATGGTTCACGAGGGCTAAAATAATATTAAGAGTCTAAGTTTTAAATTTAGAAATGTTATATTAAAGGTTGAAATCTTTCGGGATTAAAACGTATTAAAAACGAATAATTAAAGATAAATTAAAAAGTCTAGTATTTAAGCTAAATAAAATTTTGGGAAATTTAATTTAGACTTAAATAATTATTTGGGACATGTCAGAGTCAATGAAATTAAGAAAAAGTCAAAAACGTGAAATTTTACGTTCAGAGGTAAAACGATAATTTTGCACCCGAAAATTAGTAAATATCATGGCAGTGTCCTATATGCTGTTTTATATGCTAATATGATTATGTTTATGAATTTTTATACGTTAAATTATGATTTTTAAATCTTCATGGATTTTTACGATTTAATCTTGACATTTAAAAGACATGATGCATGCTTGGTTTAAAAGAAAAACGATATTATATGCATGTTTTTTTTAAGTGATCGAAATACGAAATGTTGAAGGACGTGAAGGGATGTTGACTAAATACGATCATATATTGGAAATATCCTGAGGGTTATGGTCCTAGTGGGAGCCCGACGATAATGTTTCCTTGGATGCAGATACGAATATGTTAATACGTTGACCGGTGAGAGTGCTGCTGGTGTACCCACCGCCTAATACTGTGGTTTTCTCTAGATGGATCCATCGCCCAATACGAATACAAATACGAGTCACAATCACGGTCTGAATTCAACAAACATGAATATGAATATGTTAATATGAATATGTCAATATGAATATGGATATGTTGTTATGAAAATGTTTATGTTTAAAGTTTATGCATTATTATGAAAATGTTATTTAAGTACAAGTATTTTTCACCGTTGTATGTGATCTGTATACGTAGTATTTTTTATTAAGAATATGATGTATTGAGTCTTTAAACTCACTAGGTGTGATTGATGCAGGTGATATTGATAATTATGATATTGGATGTCTTGATGGTTGACTTTGCTGGACTGTCGGTGCACATGACCCGAGGACCAGCGCTTCTATATTTTTCGCACTTATGATTTATGTTTAACACTTTTGTTAAAGATTTTACGACTATTAATTTCTGCTTTTTGAGAGATTTTTGAGAGGTTTTTAGTTGGTAGCGACTTTGCTATTTTAGGAATTTCAAACGTTTGACGATTTAATGTTTAAACTATTTCTTTTTGATTTTTAAATGTCAGTTGGTTGGGTTATTTTAAAATGACGTCAAAAATACTTTAATTATTTTATGCAAGTGTTCGGTCGATGCTAGTAATGGTTTTTTTAAAAAAAATTAGTACGTTTTAAGAAAACAAATAGCACACATTTCATAAAATTTAGCATTTAAATCTTTAACACATTAATCGTCTCCGGTCCTCCGTCCCAGGCCAACCACCGATATTCGTCTGAAAATCTATAAATTATGCAATCGAGCAAAATTACAAAATTAATCATTTAGTCACTCAAAATATATCATTCATGCACCAAAATCATTTAATTAAAATATTTTAGCAATTTAATAATTTTCATGCATTCTGTCCACGTGGACTGATTTTCGGATGTTACATATAAAACATGTGTATATATATATTATTAATATCTAATATATTATTTAAAGTTGACAAATACATGATATAATGATAATAACATGAGAATTTTAATATAATAAAATAATAGAGTCCTGGTGAGACAAAGATTAGGAATCTTAGTGAGAATGAGACTCCTGGTGAGATTAGGAGTCAGAAGCTATAAATATATCATGAGGAGGCATGATATACAACATAATTTTTGCACAAAAAATTCACAAAAAAAAAAAAACCTTTCCCTTCTTTGAAAAGCTTTCGGCCACTTGTTGTAAATTTAGAGTAAATTTTCGGCCAATTGTTTTCCTTCCACCGTCGCTCCTCCGACGTTGCACCGACTCTGGATTTTATAAATTCGGGATTCATAGTCTCAACGCACAAATCCCTTTCGATTTCTAATCTAATCCAAGTGAGGAACGTGGTTTCCAATCCTGCACCTAATTAGACGATCAAAGTCGAAGATCCGTTTGTAGGGATACAAGAAGGGCTATCTCCGCTTAATAACCGTAATAGTTTGGAGCCAAACATAATATACGTGCAAGTATAACATCTATACGCCCTATGAATGACTTTTAAACATATGACGCTCAAGGATTGTTTCGAATTTCAAAGAAAAAATTTTAAATTTCTGCTGTGCTTTGGCTGTGAGAAAACGATGCATCAACACTACACAACAAAACATAGGACAAGAACTAAAGTTACAGTTTCCATGTTTAAGAGAAGACATTAGCAGTTCAGGAACCTGATATATTTACCTGGTACGGATCAAGCTCATCTGCTGTTCCAAGAGATTCCTTTGTCAGAGAAATGTTGGAGTACCATTTTCTCACACATAAGATACAACGAAATTTAAAAATTCTTGAAGAAATTTTAGTTTTGACAATTAAAAATTCTTGGATATCATACGATTCAAATTCATGCATAGGATGTTTATTCGTTATCTGAATTATGTCCACGATTCAAAACCGGTTTCTTGTTTGAATTGAACTATAAATCTAAACAAACTTTGTATTTGGAATCGAGTAATCAGAAGATGGTGTCTCTCCGGTGGTGCATAGTGGCGATGCGACAGTACACAATGGCATTGTGGAGGAGTTCAGCTGTGGCTCCAAGGTGGTGGCCAAAAAATGCTTGAGAAGAGAGAGAAAGATGGACGGAAAAATCTAGTCTAGATTTTCTTTGTGGTGTGTTATTAATTTTAGATAACATAAAACATTTAAGACTACTTTCTTAACTAATCTAGAATCCTCAATCTAGGACTAGAAAATTTCCAATTGTCAAATCCCTTCATGTTTACCTTATCAATTTTAAATAAAAGTTTGATATAATTAAATAACTATTATTTAATTGATTAATTTCAGGTGTTTCTAGAATATTCAATGAGATTTTTGATGAATAGTCAAAACTACTTGATTGATATTTAATTTACATATTCTAAATTTACTAATTAAATTATTGTGACATCATCATTGTCCAGATCGAAGATCAGACAGCGTTGAGATGACGAAGGTACAAATAACGTTAATAAAATAAAAAAAGTTAAAATTTCGAAAATTAAAATTTTCAGTTTACTCATTTTTTACAGCTAACTATTTTGGACAACTTTCACTAAATTAGGCATCTTCACTATCCTCACTTATTTAGCAGTAAAGTTAACTTACACAACTTTAAAATATCGAATTCACTTATAAACTCTTTTTTAAGAAATTTGTTTGACCTCCATCAATCTTACAATCACCAAATTTGTTTTACGAAGGTACAATACTTGTGTGACACTCAATAATTCATGGATACAACTAGTCGTGGGTTCACAACTTCATGCGATCCAGGACAACTGAAATGTCTGCTATTCGTTTTCTTAGAAAGTGCTAAAAAAAATTTTTCCTCTTACATATATATATATACTTTGAAAATACACTGCACCATTTTTAAAAATAAACAATTAACTAACATTTAAAAATCAAAGAAAAATATTTTAAATTGTAAAATCGTCAAACGTTTTACCCACCTAAAAAGCAATAAATATGAAAAGTATAGCCCATATTTAACTTCTCAAAAATCTCTCAAAAAAACATAAATAAAGAGTCTTAGAATCTTTAATGTAAATCATAAACTTAAATGCGGAAAACAGAAGCGTTGGTCCTCGGGTTATGTGCACCTTCAGTCCTGTCAGATCAACCATCAAGACCTCTATCAAACTCACCTGCATCAAACACACCTAGTGTGTCTAAAGACTCAACACATCATATCCTTGATAACGAGTAATACGTAATACAGTTCACATACAACAGTGAAAAATACTTGTGCTAAAAATATCATTTTCATAATAATGCATAAACTTTCAACTTAAACATTTCCATAACTTTTTCATATCAACATATTCGTATTCATATTCATGTTTATATTTGTTGAATTCAGATCGTGATTGTGACTCGTATTCTTAATCGGGCGATGGATCCATCTAGAGAAAACCACAGTACTGGGCGGCGGGGACACCAGCGACACTCTCACCGATCAACTAGTCCTTGGCCAACGTATTAACATATTCGTATTCGTATTCATATCCGTATCCAAAGAAACACGATCGTCGGGCTCCCACTGGACCATAACCCTCACGATATTTCCAACATATCACGTATTTAGTCACAATCCCTTCACGTCCTTCAACATATCGTATTTCCAACACTTAATAAAAACATGCATAATAATATCGTTTTATTTTGAAATCAAGCATGCAACATGTCTTTTAAATGCCCATATTTAAATCATTAAAATCAAAGACATTTAAAAATCTTAATTTAACGTATAAAATTTCATAAACATCTATAACCATAAAAAATAATCATATTAGCATATAAAACAGCATTTAGGACACTACCATTCATTTACTAACTTTTATGTGTAAAATGATTGTTTTATCCCTAGACATAAAATTCCACGTTTTTGACTTTTTCTTAATTCCATTGACTATAACATTTCCCAAATAATTATTTAAGCCTAAATTAAATTTTTCATAATTTTATTTAGCCTAAATACTAGGCTTTTTAATTAATTCGTAATTAGACGTTTTGAAGGCATTTTAATCCAAAACAAATCCCAAAATTTACTATAAAATTCCTAAATTCAAAACATAGTCTTTTTATATTATTTTAGCCCTTGTGAACCACAACTTGAACCCCGTGAGCCGTGTTTCGATTTATTTTAATTCTAAAAACCCTAACTTGACCCTTGAAAGTTCACCCCGAGGCATCTTTCGATTTTCTCGAGCCACCCTCGAACCATGTTGGTCTAGACCCTGACCAACCTCTTAGAACACCCTCTTGAACCCTTGGAACCCACGGACCAAGCCCCTAGACTCGAACCGAAGCTCCCCAACCAAGCACCTAAGCTGGCCGAGAAACCTCATGTGCATGATCCTTACGTTTTGGTGCCTAGGACCCTAGCCGACCTAGCCACCCCTGAACCATCATGTTGTGCACTCTCCTAGGACCCTAAAGTCACGCCCTAGCCCAGCCCGAAGTCCCCAGACCAAGTCACTTAGCCCTGTGCAAGCTCTGAACCCTGCGCACCATACCTCTCAACTCTCGGGTGGGAGTCCTAGCAAGCTAGGACTCCTTCCCCAGCCCATGACTCGAGTCCTAGCATGGCTAGGACTCTACCCTTGACTCCCCTAGGCCCTGGCTAGCCCTGGAACCAAGCCAAGACCGAGCCAAGCCATAGAGACCAAAACCGAACCATGAACCCTTTGACAGCAATTTTGTGCACCAGCTTGTGTTTTTCGATTGTGTATGGTGTTTTGCTTGAAGTCTAAGACTCTAAACTCATGTAAAACAATATCTATACATGTCCTCATCATGGCAGCGCTTTTATGCACATAAACAACACAATTTGGATCAAAAATCCTACTTGAAATTTCATGTTATATGCAAAAAACAAAACTTGAACAAAAGTGTCACTTGTTTTCCAATCTTTTCTTGCTTAACAATATACTATGGTGTGATGATGTTTTGAATGAAATAAGTATGTGTGCCTTTGCGTTTTAAACGCACGAATTCTCGTTGACATTTGCGAAGAACGGGGCGAGAACTTGGCTTGAACTTTTTCCTTGAGTTAACAAAGCTTTTTTCCCTTGCTATTTCTCGTGTGTGCCGTGAATATGGTGTCCAATTTTCAGAAAAGTGGCGTGGGAAATTGCTGAGGGTTTGGGGGGGTTTACATATATTATATACTAATTAAATCCCTAAATAAGACTTAGGCCTATTAATCTAAAAATTTAGGCCCATTAGTCTTGATTAGGATTTAATTAAAATATGAAAATAGTTTTTGTCAAAATAATTTTGTGAATTTATTAGCCGTTGCCAAAAAGTTTTATTTTTGTTGAAAAACCAACACCAATAAAATTTATGTCCCGGCGTATAAAATCACTTCAAAACCCCTTATTTTCAAAAATATGAAAAACTATCAACCATGTTTTAAATAATTACAAACAATTATTTAATAAAAATATTTTACGTTTTTTAGCCCTCGGTCTCCGTTCCTCGATCGCAACTCGAATAATCCTTAAAAATACAGTTTTATGCATAATGACAATAAAATCCATGTATATCACATAATCAATTATTCAATTAAAATAAATTAATTACTCATTTTTTTTCATATTTCCTTGCATGCAGTTGGATTACGTTGTCATAATTTTAGACCTTACAATTCCTCCCCCCCTTAAATTAAATTTCGTCCTCAAAATTAGAACTTACTGAACAATTCTGGATAGCGATTCTTCAAGTCCCTCTCGGTTTCCCAAGTAGCTTCTTCTTCCGAGTGATTCAGCCACTTGACCTTGACCATTGGAATGACTTTGTTTCTCAGTTCTTTCTTGCCTTGCCAAGATTTGGACAGGTCTTTCTTCATATGTCATAATTGGGGTCAATTATAGAGGTTCATAATTTAGCACATGTGATGGATTCGACATGTACTTCCTCGGCATCGAAATATGAAACACATTATGAACTCCAGAAAGCATTGGTGGCTACGCCACTCTATAAGCTAGTGTCCCAATCCTCTCCAATATCTCAAATGGAAAATAAATCTTGGGCTAAGCTTGCCCTTCTTACCAAATCGCATAACACCTTTCATAGGTGCTATTTTCATAAATACATGATCTCCCACTGCAAACTCTAAGTCTCTTCGTCTCTTGTCCGCATAACTCTTTTGTCGGCTTTGTGCAGTCTTCATTCTCTCACGAATCTTGACTACCAACTCAGTAGTCTCTTCAATCACATCCGGACCAATATCTCTTCTTTCCCCAACCTCGTCCCAATGAATAGGAGATCTACATTTTCTTCCATAAAGTGCCTCAAAAGGAGTCATCCCGATTGATGATTGATAGCTATTGTTGTAGGTGAACTCCACTAGAGCTAATTTTGGTTCCCAACTGCTTTGGAAATCAATAACACATGCTCGCAGTAGATCTTACAAAATTTGAATAACTCTTTCTGACTGACTATCGGTTTGAGGATGGAATGTTGTACTGAATAATAACTTGGTCCCCATCGCTGCATGCAGACTCTTCCAAAAAGATGACGTGAATCTCGGATCTCTGTCACAAACAATAGATATAGGAATCCCATGCAGACGAACTATCTCTCGAATATATAACTCTACATACTGAATCATGGTGAATGTCGTCTTAATAGGTAGAAAATGCGTTGATTTCGTAAGATGATCAACTATCACCCATATAGCGTTGAATCATTTAATAGTTTTTGGCAATCCCACAACAAAGTCCATAGTGACGTTTTCCCATTTTCACTTGGGAACAGGAAGTGGTTTAAGTTTTCCCGCTGGCCTTTGATGCTCCGCTTTAACTTGCTGACACGTCAAACACTCGGATACAAATCTCAGAATGTCTCTCTACATGCCTGGCCACCAATATAACAACTGCAGATCTTTGTACATTTTCGTGCTTCCCGGATAAACGGAATATGGTATGTCATGAGATTCCTTCATAATGATATCTCTCAAAGAACCATCACTAGGTCTCATAAACGATCTCGATATCGAACTATACCATCCAATTCAGAATATAACCTCCGGCCCTTGGCTTCATCTCTAGCTCTCCACTTTTGCAATTGCTCATCGGTAGACTACCCATCACGAATTATGTCTCTCAAAGTCGACTGTACCGATAACGTGGCAAGATTAGGGGTCTCTCCCCTAGCATAAATTGTAAGCTCAATTCGATGTATCTTAGACTGCAACGGTCTTTCAAGTGATAGATGAGTGATAACTGCTGCTTTTCTACTCAATACGTCTGCCACTACATTAGCTTTCCCCGGATGATAGCTAATCTCACAGTCGTAGTCCTTTACTAACTCAAGTCATCTTCGCTGCCTCATATTCAATTCCTTTTGGGTGAAGAAGTATTTCAGACTTTTATGATCGGTGAATATTTTGCACTTCTCCCTATATAGATAATGTCTCCAAATTATTAATGCAAAAACTACTGATGCAATCTCAAGATCATGTGTATGGTATTTTTTCTCGTGAATTTTCAACTGTTGCGACACATAGGCTATAACTCGGTCATTTTGCATCAGAACTGCGCCCAAACCAAGTTTAGAAACGTCGGTATACAAAACATACTCTCCTTGCCCCGATGGCATAGATAAAACTGGCTGTAAAATCAAGGCTTGCTTTAACTTATCAAAACTGTCTTGACACTCGGATCTCCAAATAAACTTTGCATTCTTCTTAGTCAAGGATGTCGGTGGTACTGCAATAGATGAGATTTCCTTGATGAATTTGCGATAATAGCCAGCTAGTCCCAAGAAACTGTGAATCTCGGTAACACTCTTCGGTACTGGCCACTCTTTCACTGCCTCCACTTTACTCGGATCAACTTCAACGCCATCACTAGAAATGATGTGGCCTAAGAAAGCCACTCTATCAATCCAAAACTCGCACTTGCTGAATTTTGCATAAAGCTTCCTGTCTTGCAGTACTTGCAGTGTTGTCATCAAATGATGACTATGCTCCTTTTTATTCCTCGAATAGATCAATATATCATCAATGAAGACTATAATAAACTGATCCAGATACGGCTGAAATACGCGATTCATGAGATCCATGAAGATCGCTGGCGCATTGGTCAGCCTGAATGGCATGACCATAAACTCATAGTGCCCATATCTCGTACGAAATGCTGTCTTGTGAACATCCGACTCTTTAACTTTCAACTGATAGTATCTAGAACGAAGATCAATCTTAAAAAATATCGATGCTCCTTGCAATTGATCAAATAAATCTTCAATTCTTGGCAGTAGATACTTATTTTTTATAATGACCTTATTAAGCTCTCGATAATCAATGCAAAGACGCATACTACCATCTTTCTTCTTCACAAATAATACAGGTGCACCCCACAGAGAGTAACTAGGGCGAATAATACCCTTGTCTAGCAATTCTTGGATTTGATCTTTCAATTATTTCATTTCAGCGGGTGATAGACGATAAGGCGCTTTAGATATAAGAATAGTGCCCGGCATTAGATCAATAGATAATTCTACTTCACGATCAGGTGGAATACCAGAAACCTCTTCGGGAAAGATGCTAGGAAAATCTCTGACAATATCGACATCCTCCAATTTCTGATTGATAGGAGCATGTGCGGTAGTGACACATGCTAGAAAAGCTTGGCATCCATGCTTAATAAGTTTCCTCGCACATAGACAAGAGATAATGTGCGGCATATTCTTGTTTCTCGCTACTCAAAGACAAAAGATTTACCACTAGGCGGTCGAATAGACATTGTTCTCTGACGAAAATCAATCGAAGCTCCATTCGCTGATGACCAATCCATCCCAAGTATAATATCAAATTCAGGCATAGGAAGCACAATAAGATCTGCCCGAACCCCATCTTTGATTAAACGAAGCTCCAGATTCTTGACAATTTTAGACGTGAGCATTTGATCACCGGAAGGAATAGAAATTTTGAACCCCAAACCCATATCTTGAGGAGTAATATTCATCTTTTAATGAAGGTTTTAGATATGAAAGAATGTGTAGCTCCCGAGTCTAAAAGTGCATAGGTTGCCACATCTTAAATGATAATCCTCCCTGCTGTGAAAACGTCTTTTAAAATCTTTTCGTGTTGAAGCTTAAGGATTTACTATCATTAATTTCCCGAAATTATGTGTAGATTACGCGTTGATCTTAAGCATCTCTTGAAAATTTTCATTTTAGCCCTTCAAATTTTCGAAATTTACAATTTAGTCCCCAAAATTTTGAATTATTGCAATTTAACCCTTATATTTTTCGAAAATTCTTATTTTAATCTCTTAAATTTCGAAAATTGGATTGGTGGTCCTTAAGAATTCTGAAATTGCACTAGGTCCCTTATCTTTCGATTAATTACATTTTGGTCCCTTAATTATCGTAAATTATCTTTGAGACCTTATAATTTTCGAAAATTGCACATTGACCCCTCTAAAAATTTCGAAACCCCAATAAATTTCTTAATTATGATTTTCCTTTAATTTTATCCCTAAAACTTTTATTGGAATATTACATCCTTCACATAACTAAGGCACAAAATTTCAAAATCAATTTCTATGGTCTCAAAATTCTATCTTAAATTCCAGCTAAGGTAGAACATGCAACCTAATTTTTACTAGGTTAAATCTTGTTCACAATTCAATTTTTAATAACCAATTTAACATTTCATGCAATAACAAGCAATATAAAAATGTTAAATGACTAGATTACCCGTGATAAGCGTAGTGTCTGCCTCCTCCTCTGCTTCCTCGGCATTCATAACATAAGCTCGTCCCATAATAGGTGCATTCTTCTTTGGGCAATCAACGGCTTTGTGTCCTTCTTCCTTGCATATGAAGCACTTAGTAGTATCCCACACACATGGTCCATAGTGTAGTCAATTGCACTTCTTGCATGGATGTCCTTCTGCAGGTTCTGGTGCTGCAGGATTTTGGGGCTTTTGTGGTGTTTGCTTTTTGACTTGACCTTGGGGCTTTTGAGGCCCTTGAGGTCTAGGAGGACCCGTATATGGCTTCTTGTTTGGCTGATTATTATTCTGATGTTGTTGCCTCTTGCGTTGTAACTCAAACTCAATGTCCTTCAAGGATTGCTCAGACTGGAATGCATAAGTAACGGCAGTAGCATAATCCAAAGGACACATCATCATAACATTATTCCGTATGGTGGGCCTTACGCCATCCATGAAGTGTCTAAGCTTCTCTTCAGCATCCCTGGCAATAAGGGGTACGAAGTGACAACCCCTATCAAATCTCTTCACAAATTCAGCAACAGTAGCATCTCCCTGACGGAGAGTCATAAATTCCCTCTTTAATCGCCCTCTGATATCAGCAGTAAAATATTTCTCGTAGAATATAGTTTTGAATTGAGCTCAAGTAAGTGTAGCAAAGTTAACACCATGCTCGGATCCTTCCCACCATAAAGAAACGTCATCCCTAAGTAGATAAGTTGTACACCTCACACGATCAGCATCCCTCATATCCAGATAGCGAAAGTGTACCTCGAATGAATGGATCCAACCCTCAGCAGCAAAAGGATCGATAGTGCCAGAAAATTCCTTCGGCCCTAGCCTCCAGAACTGATCATAAATATCATGTTGTGGCCTAGGTGCCTGCTGCATCTGCTGTAACTACTGCTGCTGCAACTGCTGCTGCTGTAATTGTTGCTCGAATAGACGAGCCATCCCCTCTAACGCACAAGTAGTAGCATCCCCCGGAGGAGGTGGTGGGGGTGCATTCCCTTGACAGTTCACACTGTTCTCTACTTGGTTTTCATTAACAGGGGCACGTCTAGGAGGCATTTTATCTGAACGTTTTTCAAATTTTAACGTAACCAACATGCATTTAAATCTAAGCTTTCTAGTCATGTGACATATTCTAATTAATTTAGCAATTTAAGCTTGCACAACATAAGTACTCAAAAAGCTAGTAAACATGTTACATAAACATATTATTCATGCCATCATGCAGGTAACATCATATTAAATCATATAAAGCATGTAAAACTTACAAATTGAGGCTTGAAGACTGATCTTCCCGACGTTGATGGTGGCACAATCCTTTACAGAACCATTGCTCTGATACCAATGAAACGTCTGCTATTCGTTTTCTTAGAAAGTGCTAGAACTTTTTTTTTTCCACTTACATATATATATAAATACTTTGAAAATACCTTGCACCATTTTTAAAAATAAACAATTAACTAACATTTAAAAATCAAAGGAAAATATTTTAAATTGTAAAATCGTCAAACGTTTTATCCAACCTAAAAGGCAAAAAATATGAAAAGTATAGCTCATACTAAACCTCTCAAAAATCTCTCAAAAAAATATAAATAAAAGAGCCTTAAAATCTTTAATGTAAATCATAAACTTAAATGCGGAAAATAGAAGCGCTGGTTCTCGGGTTATGTGCACCTTCAGTCCAGTCAGATCAACCATCAAGACCTCCATCAAACTCACCTGCATCAAACACACCTAGTGAATCTAAAGACTCAACACATCATATCCTTGATAACGAGTAATAAGTAATACAGTTCACATACAACAGTGAAAAATACTTGTGCTTAAAATATCATTTTCATAATAATGCATAAACTTTAAAATTAAACATTTTCATAACCTTTTCATATCAACATATTCGTATTCATATTCATGTTTATGTTTGTTGAATTCAGATCGTGATTTTGACTCGTATTCTTAATCGTATTGGGCGATGGATCCATTTAGAGAAAACCACAGTACTGGGCGACGGGGACACCAGCGACACTCTCACCGGTCAACTGGTCCTTGGCCAAGTATTAACATATTCATATTCGTATTCATATTCATATCTGTATCCAAGGAAACACGATCTTCGGGCTCCCACTGGGACCATAACCCTCACGATATTAGTCACAATCCCTTCATGTCCTTCAACATGTCGTATTTCCATCACTTAATAAAAACATGCATAATAATACCGTTTATTTTGAAATCAAGCATGCATCATGTCTTTTAAATGCTCATATTTAAATCATAAAAATCATAGACATTTAAAAATCTTAATTTAACGTATAAAATTTCATAAACATCCATAACCATCGAAAATAATCATATTATCATATAAAACAGCATTTAGGACATTGCCATGACGTTTACTAATTTTTATGTGTAAAATGATCGTTTTACCCCTAAACATAAAATTCAACGTTTTTGACGTTTTCTTAATTCCATTGACTGTAACATGTCCCATATAATTATTTAAGCCTAGATTAAATTTTTCATAATTTTATTTAGCCTAAATACTAGGCTTTTTAATTAATTCGTAATTAGACGTTTTGACGGCATTTTAATCCAAAAAAATCCCAAACTTTACTATAAAATTCCTAAATTCAAAACATAGTCTTTTTATATTATTTTAGCCCTTTTGAACCACAACTCGACCCCCGTGAGCCGTGTTTCAATTTATTTTAATTCTAAAAACCCTAACTTGACCTTTGAAAGTTCACCCCGATCCATCTTTCGATTTTCTCGAGCCACCCTCGAACCATGTTGGTCCAGACCTTGACCAACCCCCTAGACTCGAACCGAAGCTCCCCAACCAAGCACCTAAGCTGGCCGAGAAACCTCATGTGCATGATCCTTACGTTTTGGTGCCTAGGACCCTAGCCGACCTAGCCACCCCTGAACCATCATGTTGTGCACTCTCCTAGGACCCTAAAGTCACGCCCTAGCCCAGCCCGAAGTCCCCAGACCAAGTCACTTAGCCCTGTGCAAGCTCTGAACCGTGCGCACCATACCTCTCAACTCTCGGGTGGGAGTCCTAGCAAGCTAGGACTCCTTCCCCAGCCCATGAATCGAGTCCTAGCATGGCTAGGACTCTACCCTTGACTCCCCTAGGCCCTGGCTAGCCCTGGAACCAAGCCAAGACCGAGCCAAGCCATAGAGACCAAAACCGAACCATGAACCCTTTGACAGCAATTTTGTGCACCAGCTTGTGTTTTTCGATTGTGTATGGTGTTTTGCTTGAAGTCTAAGACTCTAAACTCATGTAAAACAATGTCTATACATGTCCTCATCATGGCAGCCCTTTTATGCACATAAACAACACAATTTGGATCAAAAATCCTACTTGAAATTTCATGTTATATGCAAAAAACAAAACTTGAACAAAAGTGTCACTTGTTTTCCAATCTTTTCATGCTTAACAATATACTATGGTGTGATGATGTTTTGAATGAAATAAGTATGTGTGCCTTTGCGTTTTAAACGCACGAATTCTCGTTGACGTTTGCGAAGAACGGGGCGAGAACTTGGCTTGAACTTTTTCCTTGAGTTAACAAAGCTTTTTTCCCTTGCTATTTCTCGTGTGTGCCGTGAATATGGTGTCCAATTTTCAGAAAAGTGGCGTGGGAAATTGCTGAGGGTTTGGGGGGGTTTACATATATTATATACTAATTAAATCCTTAAATAAGACTTAGGCCTATTAATCTAACAATTTAGGCCCATTAGTCTTGATTAGGATTTAATTAAAATATGAAAATAGTTTTTGTCAAAATAATTTTGTGAATTTATTAGCCGTTGCCAAAAAGTTTTTATTTTTGTTGAAAAACCAACACCAATAAAATTTATGTCACGGCGTATAAAATCACCTCAAAACCCCTTATTTTCAAAAATATGAAAAACCATCAACCATGTTTTAAATAATTACAAACAATTATTTAATAAAAATATTTTACGTTTTTTAGCCCTCGGTCTCCGTTCCTCGATCGCAACTCGAATAATCCTTAAAAATACAGTTTTATGCATAATGACAATAAAATCATGTTTAACATATAATCATGCATATCACATAATCAATTAATTTCTCATTTTTTTCATATTTCCTAGATTTGCATGTAGTTGGATTACGTCGTCTTAATTTTGGACCTTACAACAACATTTATCCTTACTCGGGCTTCCCCTGATTAACCAAATTCTTTTCGTCAACCCCTTGATCAAGAATCTAAGAACTCAAGTCTGATTGCACTCATCAGATCATGGTAAGAACGCCAAGTATAGAGGTGTTAAAATTTCCAACTCGTCAACCCGACATAGTTCGACCCGAAAAATCAGGTTTGGGTTTGGGGTATTCTCGATTAAATATTTTGTAAAGCATTTAAAAAATATGTAAGTTGAATGATTAAAAATATTTTGGTTGAAACATTTTATCATAAACTTGGTAAGCAATATTTTGATATTTGAAAAACACATAAAAGGCTTCAACAATGCATCTTTAAAACAATTGAATTGATAAGTAAATGCAATAAACAAATAGATACAAATTTATTTATGGATATTCGGAGATTAACAACTCATACGCATCACTTCTTTCCCTTGGGAAGGATATACTAGAAAACTTTGATTTATATAATTCCTTGTATAAACCCATTTCAACTTGGTATTTATCTCTTGCTTAATTGAAACTCCTAGCACACTCTCGATTGCAGGCTCCAACCTTACAATCCGCATAATATTTAACGTCTCTTATGACAAGACTACAAATACAATATTTAATATCTTTGTGTGAGTATTCACTCAACTAAAATTTGAAGCTCAACTCTCATGTATATGTGTGAGTGATTGTGTGTGATTATTTAATCTTTTACAGTGCATTTATCTCTCAAATGTATCCTTACACATTGGGCTTGCTCTCATTCTAGCTCATTTCTTCATGTAGGTTGCCCATGCTTTGAATCCTCTTCAAAAATTTATATTCGATCTTCATGATGTTGTATTTATAGGCTCCAAAAATAATATATATGTTAGATACAATAATATGTTTAGAAAGTTTTTGTATAGTTTCTGATATTCAAACAGTCAATTATGCCTTGCTGGACAGTTTCCCACGCCTGAACTGGTCAACTGATTCAATTTGACTCTACTCAACTAGTCAACTGGTTCAGTTTGACTCTGCTCAACTGGTTCAGTTTGACTCCTCTGCGCAACTAAAACTGGTCAACTGAACATGCTCAACTGAACGAAACTGATGAGGTATGCTGAAATCGGCCTTGCTGATTTCATTCTGTGCAGAACTAGTAGCTTCATCGTCATTTATCAGCATATTACACTCCGATTCAGACTTTGACATCTGAATATGATTTGTAGATCATCGTCTTCGCCTCGTAACGCATACTGAATCGTTTCATTTGGATAAACGATCTGATCAAGCTGACCAAAATACCGTAACTGCTCATGCTCCACAGATTATTGTTTTCGTGCAATCAGTTTGGTCTTGCTCCCATCATTTTGCCTCGATAAAATCCGATACTGAAGCTTGATAGATTTTCAGTTTGGCTAAATTAGAGTTTCAGCTTCTATATTGAGTTAATAACTTCATACTTAAGTAAATACGTTAGAAATATAATAAAAAATTTTGTTATCATCAAAATCAAGATTGTTAGAGTTTGTAAACTCAAAACTATTTATCCACCCCTTTTAAACAACTCCATCGATCCTAACAGATATGTTTTTCAATATTTTATTTCTGTATGATTAAGTGGAAAATGAAGGGTGTAAACAAACTATATAATTAATATATTAATGTTTAAATATTTGTTACTTGACCCATGAAGATTCTTAAATTTGTCGAATATGGAAAATTATTATCATATTAGCTTCTTCGAAATTTTCCAGAAAAAAATTTCAAGCATTTCATTATAAAAACAAAATACAATTGTATTTTTTATACAATGCAGCTGAAATTAGGGTTTTTTAACCGTTTACAGCACATTTTTTAATACTTTAATAAAATAAAGTAGAAAAATAAAAGTTTTGACAAACTAATGTGTCACGCCTCTTGAGCTGAAATTAGAGTTTTTTAACCGTTTACAGCACATTTTTTAATACTTTAATAAAATAAAGTAGAAAAAAAAAAAGATTTGACAAACTAATGTGTCACGCCTCTTGAGCTGAAATTAGAGTTTTTTAACCGTTTACAGCACATTTTTTAATACTTTAATAAAATAAAGTAGAAAAAAAAAAGATTTGACAAACTAATGTGTCACGCCTCTTCATGACTTACAAAAAAAAAAAAAATTAAAAGGCAAGTCACGCCATCTCAGATGGCGTGTGAGATGGCGTGACTTGCCTAATTTTTTTAAAAAAATAATAATAATACACTTGTGAGCTTTAATTATTTCAGAGTTACACGTCGTTTCAGTACATGTATTAAAAGTTGCAACAACATAACTTTAATAATTTCGAATTTATTATAATATTATAAATTTTTCTCTATAAATTGAATACTCCATTGTCTCATTTCATTCACCCTTCTCATATTTTTCATCGGTAAGTTCTCGTAAATGTTTGAATTTATTTTTTCACTTCCTGCATATTTTTATTAATTTGATTTAATTTTTTTTGTTTTTGCAGGTTTATTTTAGTTCCAATTCATATTAAGGTATGTATATTAACATAAATTATTATGTTAAATATTAAATTTATAAATGAAATTATTATTTATGTTAAACTAATTTTGTAGTGTTGTTTAATTTTTTTCAATTTTAATTATTACGTGAGTTTTTAGTTATTACTAATTTTTATAAAGAAATTTAAAAATCTTTCTAACCTTATTCATGGGCAGGATATTCAGAGGTAAATCTGACTACTTTTAGAAACTTTTGATAAATTTTCATTAACATTATTATTTTTTTAAAAAAATGTTAAAAAAATTTATGTTATATGCTATTTTTTCCGTTATTATTATTGTTTTATAATAATTATATAATTTTATAATACGATAATATTAATTTTAAATTTATTTGTTTATGTATATATTTTTTCATATTTAATATAAAAGATTATTTGTAAAATAAGAAATAAAATCACGTAGTTTTTTTAAAAAATAAAATATCATGTTTTATATTTTATTTGAAAAAATATACTATCTCATATAAAAAAGGAAGACTCGTCTGCCAAGTAGGCGTGACTTCCATTAATAATTTGTTGTAAAAAAAGGAAGTCACGCCTATTCCACTTCCCTTATTATTTTTTCAAATAAATAATAATTTGCATTATTATTTATAATGTGTTAAATAAATTGTTTTGTTATTTGAATATTGGTTTATGTATAGTTAATATTTATATATTATAATTGTTTTGTTCATTGATTTTGTAGTTATTATTTTTAGAGAATATTGTGTTATATAATAATATATTATTCTTGTTATTAATTACATGATGTCATTACATGCTACTACTTGAATACTCAAGTAAATTAATTTATATCAACGCTTACCACAAACAGAAGTTCAAAATCAAAATTTTATCTGCAAATATATAATCAAAAATAAATAAATTAACGGTTTTAATCAAACATTGAAGGACAAACTTAATTTAAAGCATATAAACCTCATGGGCAGTAGTGCAATTACTTGATCAAACATCGAACGAAAATCCACAGGAATGAACAATCACGATATATTTAAATTGTAGGGACCCGGACGCTAATCAAGTTCTTAATCATCATTGGGACAATTTAATCAATAAAAGTAAACAGGGTCTAAATTTTTTTTATACAATATTAAATGCGGAACGTAATGGAATTCAATCTAATATACATATCAGTATTAAAGTACAAGTCTTGTACTATATACAATCATTCAAACTAAGGTTTAACGACTACAAATCAAGTGTTTCAACCCTATCTCTAATCCAAGTCCGTAGTCTCCACTCTAATCACGATCTCTCTTCATCTCCTCGACCCTGAACCCGTCCCACCTGTTGTCATGCACACATACAAACACGACAACAGCCGGATAACTCCGGTGAGATATATATCCCAGTATAAACAATGTAAGCATGCAGTCATATGAAAGCATATATAAAAGCATGAAACACATATCAATACCATGTATCAAATCTGAAAAACATGCATCCGTACAAACTCTGAATCACACTTTGTGACTTCTAGACTCTGACTCGACTCATCCTAATCTAGGGATCCCGATCTGAGTAAGAACGCAACGTTCTCCCATCTACTTTACCCCAGCTAGATGGTGATACGTTCTTAGTCCCAAACTTTGGCTGTCTATATTGAAGATCTGTAATAGGAGTCGGTCTTCTCCTCAGTCCATCAATATATATCTAAAAGTCCAGTGACTTGGCGGTTCTGCCATGGCGGTTCTACCAAAGACTAGGCGGGTCTGCCCAACTCTGACTCATGCTTTGCTATAATCAATAGAATAAGCATATCAATATCAAACATTGCAACTATCAAATGCAATAATCATTCAGTATGTGATTTTGGAAAACTCAAGTCAAATCTAACTCGAGTTGTGCAATCCCGAATCAACATTTATTTATACATTTTTCTCTGTCAATCTGACTCTGTCGAAGTCTCGAACTCAAAGCCTGTCAATACTCAATCTGGAAATGAAAATATCAATAGCACCATATCAATATACTACTCTAATCAATATCAATTCTGATCAATCTGGATTTAATTCAAATCACCGGTATAACCGCAAAATCCGATATCCCGGTCAATAAAATCTCAACATATATTAATTATAATCCATAACCAATATCCAACACAATCTGTAATTAATCCATAATCCAAATCTGTCCAATATCAATCGATATATTCTGAAAAATCATAACAATTCCATAATCAATATGTTTCTCAATCTGACTTCGATTCTACGATTTCTAATATGTCAAGAACACTATATATGAATCATATCCGATTCCAACAATACCATAATTTCGGAACATATCAAAACGTAACAAAACTTACGTCCAGTTGTAGCCTGCGTCGATAGGAACACAGTATCAAAGTCGGATTGAAAATCGGACGGGCGGATTTCTACAGAATCACGATTAGCCTCTTCGAAAGAATAAGGAAATTCCTCTGAATTCCTTTCTCGTTTTCTTCTGCTGAGGATAAAGCAACTAACATATATATATACGTTGCATGCTCCGGGGCAAGTGGCTCATTTCTTCACATAACACGTCTCGCGCTCGGGCGGACATAAAGTTCCGCCCGGGCGCGGAACTCTCGGCCCTCTCATTTTATTCAATCGCGCTCGGGCGGATATAATTTACCGCCCGGGCGCGGGGTGTTCGGGTTTCTGGCATTTTTCACTGGCGCTCGGGTGGTCAAAAACTTCCGCCCGGGCGCCAAGCCTTCGGTCCAAAATCTTAGCTTTTCACATGTTTTGCCCAAATCTGATCTCGAAATGGCCCGGCTATAATCATATCAATTCATACTCAATAAACTCATATTAACATGATATAAAATCTTGGGTATTACATAAATCTAGAGAAATGAAGAATGATAAAGGCACAAGAATAATACATTTGAAACGATGGCAAATGATATATAAGCAAATTTTCAGATAAAAAACACGTCATGTTAATATTGATCAGTGATACATCACATCACTTTAACACGTCATGTTAGTATTGATCAGTGTTACATCATATCACTTTAAAAAAATTTAATGTTTTCTTTGTAAAAGAAGAAAGATGCATGTATTATTGACTGTAGTAGGTCGTCAATCTGTTACATGACAGAGTTCCTCCAAAACGAGCGTCCAGCAATATTTTTAAAAAAAATTAAGCAAGACGTGACTTATTTTTTTAAAAAAAAAAATTTAAAAGGCAAGTCACGTCATATCATATGGCGTGACTTGCTTTTTTAAAAAAAAAAAATTAGGCAAGTCAAATGGCGTGACTTGCCCTTTTAAAAAAAAAAATTTGTTAGTCACGCCTCTTCAAGAGGCAAGAGGCGTGACACATTAGTTTGTCAAATTTTTTTCTACTTTATTTTATTAAAGTATTAAAAAATGTGATGTAAACGATTAAAAAGCCCGCTGAAATTAGATAGCATAGGGTCCATAACGGAAAATCAAATTAAAATATATTATAATGTTAAAACCTAGCTATTTAAAATATAACAATCCAATAAATTATTATAATAAATAATAAAATGATAGGTGAATAACTAAAGTATCGAGATTCTATTTATTTAATTGTTAATTTACTTTATTTTTTTATATTGGAATTAGCCAACCCTCTGCCCTTTTTATCACATACAAAGTCGAGAGTTTTTCAATTTATCAACAATAATAATAAAAAAATATTTTTATATATGTAAAAAATCCAAAATTTAATAATATTTTATTTTATTAATTTATCGTATTTTCGATAATTTGAAAAATACAAAAGATTGGAAGAGCTTTAAAATTTATTAGTTATATTTTAAAAATTAAACCAATCATTAAATACTAATATTGTAGTTATTTGTGATATTTAAATATTGGTGGACTATTGATGTGTATTACAAACATTAATCATTATGGCATGCAATTTTATAATTAATGTTCAATTCTCTTAATTATTGTCATAGGTTAGGTAAAGAGAATCATGCATGGAGGCATCTTAAATTACTTAAATAGAGCATACTTGGTGGGTTAATTTGTGAATGGGAAATATGGAATTAAAATAAAAGTGGACTTTCATACTTATTACTACAAAATATTTACTTAATTAGTTGATAAATGTTTAATATTTCATTGTGATTGATAAAAATTTTATTTAATATAAAAGAGGGAAGAATAAGCAAGAACAAATTTATAGAAAGTTTACATGAAAAATGGGAAAATATAATTTTCATAGCAAAAAATTGGAAGGTGAAGTATTATCTTGTGAAAAGTGAAAATACCAAAATATCATAAGTTAAGAGATAGATGAATAATCAACTATTACAAAGTTGTTTGGTGTTTGTTGGGAACATGGAAGATGACATTGGGGATGTCTTAAAATAGAGTGAAGCTTGATTTAGTACATACATGCTTCATTTCAATTGTTTAATGTAGCTAGCTCATACAAGACTTGAAAATGCCCCACAGACAACAGGGGTGTTCTTTCCAGAAACAAGAAAATATGTAACAATTCACCGCAAAGTTTTCACCTTGTAAATAAATGAACAATTAGTTGATTGATACATACAAATATTAGAGAAGTTACACACAAAATCTGAATTTTTTTAATGGAGGCAGGTTGTCCAGTTCACTCGATCCTCCCCAACTTTCTCGAAAGATAGGTTGTGGGGTCTTGCTGCAGAGCAAGACTCGCAAAAAACTGCAGCAACCTGGTGCAGAAGAGGTCGAGTGTTTCAGCCTAAGAAGCAAACTACACGTAATAACTTGCCGAAAAATGCTTCTCAGGTATTTCGACATGTTCACCGATGAGTCAACAACACAGCTCAGAAGGAAACTAAGAATGTACACTTTCTGAAATTTAAAATGTCGACCGTGATGTTTCACGAGTACAAGTCTGGTGGGGTGCTTGAATTCTGTGATTCCCAAAGGCACCTGCATTCCGGCAAAGGATTCAAGTATATAGAGCCCTTTCTCGTTGACTTCTTTACTCGAGGCACCATTATACTCTTGCGATCACTTTCGGCAAGCATCAATTCCATATGATCCTTAAAAGAATCCCAACTGTAATCCAGAAAAGAGTACTATCTCAGTATACATACACAAGGTAGTGGCAGACGGCCATTCCTGTCGATCGAATATTTGTCGCTGTGCTAAAAGCAACAATTAGTGCTAATTAGTGATAATGAAGTACTTCAATTTTTTAACTGGAATGGCTGCTCATGTGCCATGGAGAGCCACAATAATGTTGCTTCCAAAAGTGCCTAACCCACTTGTCATTGGGAGAAAATGTGGCTTTTTAACTTGTTTGCAAAGCTCAAAAATTCTGTGATGACTTTCAAGAAATGCAAAAACATAGGTTAAAAGAGTCTTTTACATTTAATTTCCAATTTTCAGTTTTCATACAATCTACAAATGAGTTGTGTCAAACTTGAACCGAACTTGGCGAGGACAAGGAGATTACCTTATGCTTGTGTTTTGTACTATGACTACGAGTTTGGTTTTGTCCGGCGTGATAGTTTTAGCGTGTCCATTGTAGAGGAACCTTCTGTGGCCCATCAAAAAATGAGGGAAGTTTCCTCCATGAGTGGTTACAAAAACTTCACTTGACAGGCATACCATGTAGTCCAACGCAGCTAGCCTCGAAGAAAATCCCTGACATAAAAAGAGTTATAAATGAGTTGTCCAAGAAATCAATCTTGATTGCTATATTATCAAATGATACTTCGTGGTTTGGAGGTTATCATTCAACAAACAAGAATGCGTATAGAGGCATTATAAGGGATATGATCCTTTGCATCTCTATATTGGTAAATTCTAATAACTTATAATTGATGAAGATCATATATATAAGCAGTCCAAAAACATATTTCAATGTTATGCCACATATACAATTATATTGCTCAATAGGCCAACAGTTGAGCAGCATTAATATAATCTTGCAGCAGAACAATGGAAATTATCGTGCTCCCCAACAAGAACTAAGGGTACAGTTTTCCAGTGTAAGCTTTAGAGAATAGCATGCAAGAACCTGAGATATTTACCTGGAATGCATTAAGCTCATCTGCTGTTACAAGAGATTCCTTAGTCTGTAGGAGAGGAAACATTTTCCGAAGAGGCTCTAAGTTTCTCTCTGCGTTGTAAATTTTCCCAGAGGCAAGATAAATTGGGGTCTCATCCGAAAATCCCATACCCCTTAGCATCATTCCAACCTATGCTGACAGAAAAAATAAACCAAAAGAAACTGGGGAAGAATTTTCAACAAAATATAAGCTAATAAGCAATAACCACTAGAAAATTTGGGGCATCAGATTTAGAAATCAAGAGTCAACCTCCAATGGGGTCATGGGGCACCTTCCATTGATGCGGTTAACTTCAGGTTCAAAAACTCGGTTTTTCCGTTTGAATTTTTTCCCCCACCCCTTTTCACGTATTGCATTCATTTCAGATTTTTCAGCTTCCCCTCCATCATACTCGCAACACGAGAAGGCCACCATGTCCTACACATGAAAGGCATAACATGAAGGTCTGGATAAACAATATATAAATATTAAATTAAAAATAGTAAAATTTCGACAAACATTTTCATTTATTAACAAAACTAATATCACCTCTTCGAATCGGATATGAACTGAAACATACTTCCCGCCAGCCACCGAGCTCTTACTAGTCATTCGGGTGACTATCTCTCTTGCAAGATTCAGTATGGTTGAAGAGAATCTTAGAGCTTTGTAGTTTGCCAAGCATCTCAAATATTGAATATGAGGTGGAATGCTTGTGGCTAATCGGTTTGCAAAAGGAGAAATTCGAATGACCCTGCACAATAAAAAATAGATAAAATTTAGGAATCAAGATTATCTTGATTATTCTCCACTAGGAAAAGGCATCTACTTCATACCTGTTTTCTTGCAGGACAGGATAAACCTCATCCAAATAATACCGAGCAGATGCCCAAGCATAGACTCGAAAATTTGGTATATCACTGATGTTAAAGTCATAACTCTCTGTCAAATCTTTAGGAAGATCACGAACCACCGTAACATAATCTTTAAGTGTGGATATAAAGTGATCCTCATCATAAATATCAGCAAACACACTGTAAAGTATCAAAGAGAGGAAGTAAAAATACAACACTTGAAGCACATATTATTGCTAAGTCTATACAGTTCTAAACAAGAAGTTGGTGCAAAGGATGAGACATTATTGATCACACACTCTTGTTTCATCAAACGTTTGGTTCACCGTTCAAGTTGTACAAAGGATTAAAACTGCTAATAATTATATAATCCATATATATGGATTTATCCTCTATATATTATACATCCTTCTTTATCATATCCCACGAGCCAAACGATGTCTAAATTAATACTTGCCTCGGATCCTTCCAAATATTGTGTAGATCAAAGCGAGGAATGACTAGTGTTGCATTCAAGAGTCCAGCCACTGCCACTGCATTGCAAATCTGCAGCGCAATTACAGTAATAAACTAAATGAAACGAGTGTAAGAAACAGCAGCTAGGAACATTTATCCTGCTGATAAGTACAATTTCCACAGACTATTCGAAAATTACAGTTTCTAACTTGCTATATTGGTACGAACTGTTATGATTTAGCACAATCTTGAGCTGTCCATTCGTGTAGGCTCGATAGAATTTAAACCACATAAACTATTCTCAAACAAAAATAAATTGATCTTCCCACAGATAATAAATTGCGAGTTTCGAAGCGACAAGCAAAACCATTATTTAGTACATGTGTATTCGTAAAATTATATAAGCTTCAAGAAAATATAAGAGGGGTGGAAGGGACCATTCCTGTTAGCCCACCTCTGGCTACGCCACCAATTTTGATGATTTAAAATTATCATCCCTTTTCACCTCTAACAATTCTTACTTCAACTTCTAGACGCTGGCAAATTGAATTAATAAGAAGTCGAGTTTCTGATTGGCTTGAATCTAAACTGAATACCGATGCGCGTTGTTGGTTCAGGCCACCATTAGCATCCACAATCAGATATCGCTGAAGTTCCGAGGAAACTGAAAATTTTAAAAAAGGAAGTCATTTCAGTATACAAATAGAGCTCAGAATGCCTTTTAAACTTTATATAACATGTTTCAGCCCATTTTCTTCTATTTTCTAACCACTAAAGTAACATTATATTTGCCACTATAACTAAGAAGCAGAATGAAATGCCGGAAAACTCTGGAACAGATATCACTAAACAAGATACTCATACCGGGTTGCAGGCGAGCAGTAGCATTGGAGCAAGGTTTCTGCTCTTTCCCCTTCCTTTTGTACCTCCACAGATTGTCTAGCTACAAAAGATGGTTTGCATAGTAACTACCAAGACGTGAAACGCTTCTTTCCACAGAATATCAAGTTCATTAAATAAAGAATCAGCATCCTGACATTTGATAAAGATCTAATTATTAAAAGGCATTATTATCCATGGAAAATTTCATTTACCTGATTCCCTCCAAACCTTTAATAGGTAAGTCCAATAAAATATGCTTTATTTTATTAACATTCTTGTCCTTTACTTTCTGAGATTGAAGTACAGCTTAATGCTTTACTCTTTTATGAAGCTAAAATCCGACGGGGGAAATTTTGACATTGGTTAAATTAACATAAACATAAAAAAACAATAACAAAAAACAAACCAAGCCCATGTAATCAAGAAAAGATTAAAAAATCCCATGTGCAAACCTCAACAGTAGAAGCATTATCAGCCTGAATTTCCGGCCATAGTTTCGAAAAAAGCTCGTGGCTGCGATACAGTGATCCCGGCGGCAGTGGCGGAGGAGGGTTCAGGATAGTCAGCAACGGTCCAGCACAGAGTGTGAGGCCGACAATGTACAGCACCGTCAAGAGAAGAAGGTATCTACGGTGGAAAACACCGGGAAATATCAAGTAGAAGACCCCCCCACGCCGACGGTGATTACAGTGGACATGAAGCTTCCGGCGGCTGTTTGCCGCTGTTGGTTGTTCAGGGCTACAGTACTTATAACAATGGCTGCCATTTGCAGGCTTTGAGGCCATGCAGGGCTGGATTTTCTTGCAAAATATTGGATCTTTGAGCAGTTCAATGGCGGTGGAAACGTGGGATGCTAGTTTTGTACGATGATTTTGGAAGGAAATGGCATAAACAGAACGGGAAAGAAGACGAGAGAGAGCCAAGAACGTAGGAAATGGGGAGCATAGGTAACATTTATCTCAGTATGTTCTTTTCAAGAGTAGTGCACATTCGATTAGGACCAATTTAGATTTGGCGAAATATTGAAATTATCAATTTCGGTTTAAATTTTTTTTATTCCAGATGGAGATAAAAGTGTGTTGGTTGTAATAATAGTTTTAAGTAGTTGTTTCTGTTAAATAGAGTAATCGAGACGTGATGTTTAAGTTGTTGTATGTATATTTTAAAATATTTGATTTGCATTGTTAACACTAACTATAGTTTTTGGTAAAATATAAACAATGAGTATTATAATTGGTATCTAAGTCAAGTCATGAGTTCGATTCTAATTGATTGCAAAGAGTATAATCATTGAAATAGAAATTGTTGGTACAATAATTGTCTCTGTTGAGTAGATCAATCAAAACGTGGTGTTTGAATTGATATACAATTTAAAATATTTGAGTTTCACCATTACCACAAGCTACAATTTTTAATAAAACAATAAGCACTCGATCTTTTGTTTGTATTCATAACTCAAATCAATTTCATTGTGCTTTTTCCAATATTTTTTTTTCTAAATCTTGAATCAAACATTTCTTGATTTAGACTTGTGCTTTTTCCAATATTTTTTTTCTAAATCTTGAATCAAACATTTCTTGATTTAGACTATGCGAAATTTTTTATGATTGGAGTAAACCAATAAAGCACCAATCAAATCGAATTTTTCAGTATCAATTTAAAACGAACTAATTTTTTTGGATTCTGATGATTGACGTTTCTCGGTTTGCTTTTTTGGTTTTGGGTTGACTCGGTAGACCCTGAATCTTTTAGTTTTTATGAATATAAATCTGTGATATTGTCTCGTAAGAGAGTTGTTCATTACACAACGAGTTTAACTTTTAGTTTTTACTATTTAAAAAATACTGGAACATGACACGTACTTAGAAATTGAAATAAGAGAACAAATGGAGAGTGATGAAACAAAATTAATTTATATAACACATATACACATACCGGGTTATCAATCCATACTCCATCAATCTATATTATACTATTTTGTCATGCAATAATTATCTCCATTTGGAAAGCGATCTATGAATATCGTTTGAGTCTTATATAGTTCAAAATATTATGAAAGGATCGGTTAGAAGGATGAAAAGTGTTTAGAAGGGGGGTTGAATAAACACTTCACGAATTTTATATTCTCTTCGAAGATTTGGATTCAGTTCGGTTACAAACTGACTCTAGGTATCACGTCGGTCAATGACAATCAGTTAAACTGAAGAAAACAGTTGCGGAATATGAACTGACTGAAAGATAGAATATCTAACTGAAATATAATAGCTGAAGTAAAGAACACAATTGTTTCTGGATGTTCGGAGACTTGAAAAACTCCTATGTCACCCCTTCTATCACGAAGATAGGATATCCACTAAAAGACTTTGATCAAATACAAGACTTGTACTGACCCACTTCAGTTTGGACTTAATACTGCCAAAACTGAAACTCTTAGTTACAAACGCTTTTACAGTCCTTGACTGAACTTAGCACAACTTAAAAGAATTAGCAGATATTACAAAGTGCTATTAAGCTCAAATGTATAGCCTGAATGCTGCTGATATAACAAGTAAGCGAGAGCTTTCGATATTTGAATGCAAGTAAAGAATTTTGCAGCGTAACAGCAAGCTTCAAAGAGATTGGAATTTCGTTGTAGGTTCATTCTTTTCCTCAGCTGCTCTCTTCAACTATTTATAAGCTTCCATTTCAACGGTAACATAAACTGCTGTTTGAATATTATATCCGTTGATATGCCACGTCGTTATTCTTCTGACAACCATACTCTGTGACCTCTGAAATGCGGCGTCCCACTAATAGTTGTAGACTGTAGTGGTACTATCTGTCGGTTGTTAATGACGTGTTCAGCTGAATTAATCAGCTGCTGGGTAATAAACTGGTGAGGAGAATAACTGAGTTGCGTTTCAGTTGCGTAGATCAGTTTACTATATTCAGTTGCTGAGATCAGTTTACTAGATTCAGTTGGTTCGCATAATCAGTTGGCAATTTGTCAAACGCCGTAATTTTGATTCCAACAATTTCCCCCTTTAAGGTGTTTGACAAAACTAAGCACAAAATAACTGAACAACTGAACTCATCGTAGATAACATAAAAGTTTTGATATAGAATTGGGTAACTGACAATGACTCAAAGACTGCTCTTCTTTTGTTGATCTAGCAGCTCTTTAATCTCTTCCCCCTTTTTGTCAAATAAACCCATCTGAAGAGATAATTTCCGAACATCGATTGATAAGAGATTGACAGAAGAGGATATGTTAGAGACGGCAGAGAGCATTGTGGTTTGCAACGAGTCTATTTTTCTTGTTACAAGCGTCTCCAGATTTTCAACTCGTTGCTGATAACGTCTTGAGTGATGGAGAGACTCTGAGCCAAACCTTTGTTCTTTTGAATCGCGTCCACTGACTGAGAAAGAGAGGTTAAGGCTGCTTGAATTGCTTTCAGTTTCTCTGAGTTGAATGCTTCAGAATGTTCTAGCTTCAGAGAATGTTCTAGTTGAGTATGCTGAATTTTGTACAAATCATTAATCACTCTCTGTATATTATGCTGAATGTCCTGAATCTCTTCAAGAGCAAACTCAAGATCTTTGGCAGAGTGAGGATTTGGCTAATCCGACGCTCCAGTTTCTTGAGAGAGTCGATCAAAAACCACCATGGTTCTTTCAGATATCATTGTTGCAACAATAGTCGATGCTGGAACATTTGTTTCAGTTACTTCCGCTTGGACCAGAGGAGGTGAAGACTGAAGTTGATCAGCATTTGAGCTTTCCTGCTGAATGTGACAGTTTGCAGGGTCTTCAACTAGAGGGTTATGAACTGATGCTTCTGCCTGATGATCACCTAAAATTCGAGCTGACACAACAGTTGGAGGATTTTCAGAAGTAGTCAATAGATCCTCCAGATTCTCAGTAATGTGGTGATCTGGTGATTGAACAGACATCATAGCTTGATCATTTGGTTCAGAAATGACAGCTTGAGCTGGCTCGTCAGTTAAGATGGGATTCTCTTCAACTGCTTGATCAGCGGAGTGATCAACTGACAAGGGCTCATTGGTGGAAGTTTCTTGAACCACTGATTGAATAATTTCATCAATATGAGCTAGTGTCAATTCAGCTTCTGAATACATCTTGGGATCATCAATAGGAGGTGATGACAAGAGTGAAGTGGAGCAATTGAAGATGAGGAGACATCTGCTTTCTGAGAAAGGGTAGCAGTAGTGTCCTTATCAGGCTCTCCAGTTGATTGTTCAGCTAGATCTTCAGTCACAATTTCTTGAGAAAATTCTGGGATGATCAGTTCTTGATCCATTTCCCACTGTTTAATTTCGGCTTGTAGTCCAATTAAATCTGCTTCTAGTTGAGCATAGACTGCTTTATCATTGAATGCTGTTGGACTTGTGGGATTGAAATTTTGCCGAAACTCAGTAACAATCTGCTTCAGCTTCTTTTCTCTTGAAAGATCAAAGAAATACCTCTTCCTCTGCAAAGCTTGATAAATTGAAGAAGCTTTGACCATCTTCAGCACTACTCTTTCTAGAGCAATAAATCTTTTCAGCTTAGACTTTTTGTTGAGGTCCTTGGCAAAAACCCAAACTCTGAAATTTACCTATTCTTCAAACACTTGGAGCTTCTCTTCAGCAAATTTATTTACCTCTTGCCAAATTAGATCAATGTGAGTTTGAATGACATTCGAAGGTCTGGGCTCTTCTTGTATTTTATCTTTGCCCTTGGAGTCAGTCAAAATATGAGGAATGGTTAATCCAGACGTAGTTGCATCAATCTTTTCTCTGATCACAACCCATGTTGTTCTGGAAAATGGTAAAGGGGAGTAAGGAGAAATACTAATAAGTGGAGCTTTTACTCCAGCAAGTCTGGTTTTATCACTAGATGTAGTGATTATACTCTTTGGAGGAATGGTGAACAAGGGTAACTGATCCTCAGTTGAGGACTCAGTTGGAATTGCCTTCAATGGAACAGCCTGGATTGGCTGTTGAGCTCCTGATTTCATCACCTTATCAGTTGGTATGACTTCAACTGTAGCAGTAGGTTTGGTTTTCAGTGTCCGTGGTTTCTTAGCAATTGGAGGAGACGGGGTCTTCTCTACATCAGAATCACTGATAAGGAGTTTGCGCTTTGAAGTCTTCTTCTGTGGTAGAGTCTTGGCAATCTTAACCGATTTGGGAGCAGCCTGCTGCGTCCCAATCTCTGTTTTGATCTTAACAAATTTTTCAGGAGAGATGTCCAACTTAGTTTTTGGTGGCAAAATATTCTTGGCATTGAACACTTTGAATTTAGATAATCTCTCGGAATCATGAGTTAATAACCCTTTGACTTTCATCAAATAGCTCAGCTGTATTGCAAAACCTTTTGACTGCTTGGTGGAAGAGAACATATTCTTCAAGATGTTGAAAAGGAGGTGCTTCCAGTTGAGTCTTTGTCCAGCCATGATGACAGTAATGGCTTGAAATTTCTCCAAAGTTAAAGCAGCAAAGGATCCTGCCTTTGCCAATAGCCCCTTGGCTACAATGTCGGCCAGTAACTGAACCTCATGCTTCAGCTCCTTCTTTGGATCGGAAACTTTGATTTTCCGTTCATCAGCAGAAAGTAAGGTTTGCATCTCTTCGACATCAGATGCTTTGACATCAGCAAGTTGTGCTAACCCATCAGAAGGCAGCAAAAATAATTCTCCAAGAGATTCTTCAGAGATGGTCAACAGGTGATTGTTGACAGTAGAGATGATGTTTCCATCAGAGTTGATAAATCCATTTGAGTAGAAATCTTGAAGCTCCTTTGGATATATTTCTTGAGAGAATTGCCCTAAGAAAGTTTTCAACCCTGCTGATTCAAGCTTCAGAAAAACATTCTTCACATCGGTTTCTCCGATTGATAGGGCTGACTCAAAATTGATAGTCATAGCGTTCATTAAGTGTGCAGGAATTTGATTTGCCATTTCTGAGATTTAGAAAACCTGAAATTTCACAAGACACAAGCTCGGAGTGTATGAATTTTCTCTTGAAAGTTGATGTACGCGTAAGAAAAAACTGAAGTTAAGCGGGGAAAGGTACTTATGTACGTGACTATTCAAATTCTGGACACGTGTTAGTCCATTGAAAATTTTGAATGAAAACATGTGTACGTGTGCTGTAAGCGTGTGTACAAATTAAACGGTTAATTTGCGTCCATGTTTTAAGATAAAATTCATCATGAGATAGCAGACAGTCACGTCACTTGATTTGGAATATCATATGGTTAATTAGATAGCTTATATGTGAAGATTAGTGAAATACCCAACTGAACGATCAGTTGTAAGACCGAGTCCTTTCAGTTGAGGGTTGACTAACATTTGTCTTCTCAGCTAACCTCTTAAAACCAATATTCCCCCTTAATAGATGCATATAAAAAATTATAAGCAAGAATACTGATAAAGATAAACTGAAAAAAATTAAGATAAATCAATTAATCCAAGTATATTGCGAAAATAAGAAAACTTAGTCTCGGCCAATGGTTTGGTGAAGATATCAGCTGCTTGCTGATCAGTTCAAACATATTTCAGTCTGATGTCCTTCTTCAAGGCATGATCTCTGATGAAGTGATGCCTGACATCTATGTGCTTGGTCCTGGAGTGAAGAACTGGATAGTAGGTAATAGCAATCGTGCTTGTATTGTCACAAAATATGGGTGATTCTTTTGCGTCAATTCCATAATCTCTCAGTTGTTGCTGAACCTAGAGCAGTTGAGCACAGCAGCTTCCAGCAACAAGGTATTCTGCCTCAGTTGTGGAAGTTGCTATGGATGTTTGCTTCTTGCTGAACCAAGAGATCAGTCTGTCTCCTAAAAACTGACATGATCCACTTGTACTTTTATGATCAAGCTTACATCCTGCATAATCTGCATCTGAATATCCAACTAAATTGAAAGATGAATCTTTAGAATACCATAACCCAACATTTTGTGTGCCTTTTAGATATTTTAGAATACGCTTGGCAGCTGTAAAATGTGATTGCATAGGATTTGCCTGAAATCTAGCACACATGCAAACAGCAAATACAATATCTGGACGACTAGCAGTTAGGTACAATAATGAACCTATTAAACCTCTGTAAAGCGTCGTCTCAACTGATATTCCCCCTTGATCTGTGTCCAATTTTACTGATGAACTCATGGGAGTATTTGCAGCT